>NC_053022.1:134179981-134329859 GCF_003073215.2 Triticum urartu
CCTAACACTAATTACCCCTAACTACATTTAATTAGGCACTAATTAATTGGGCTGGCCATGTGCAGAGCCACAAGCCGGCCACTGTGTGGCTGTGCATCACGCACAAAGCACACACATGCGCATGGCCAAGGCCGTGGCATGGCCGGGATGTAGCAGGCAGCCGTGCGTAGAGAGCAACAGCAGGGGAAGCGGCAGCAAGCAATAGTAGAGCAGCGACAGCGGGGCAAGCAACAAGCAGGGAGAGGCGAGGCGGGGCGCGCAGGAGGCTGTGGGCACGCGCCTTGGCGCGGCCAGGCAGCGGCCGGCGCGACGGCGTGCAGGCGTGTGCGCGGACAGGACCGAGTGAGGGCGTGGGCTGGGCACGCAGGGGCTCGCGGCGCGCACAACCAGCAATAGGGGAGCGCGGCCAGAGCCGCGACAATAGAGCAGTGAACATGGGCGTGGAGCCGAGCTCCCTGTCATGGCGGCCAACACGTGGGACGGCCAAACAACGACGAATTCAAGGGGAAAGAAAAGGGGAACAGGGAGAGGATCTCACATCGATCCTGTAGGTGAGCAAAGCGGGCTCGAGGAGGCTCCGGTGAGGCCGAATCGAAGACGGTGAGCGGCGGTGCGGAGGTTGAAGATGACCTCGATCCGGTCGATGTAGGGGCTCCCTGCTACATCTGGTGGTTGTGGTTGAGTCAGTGGTCGACGATGGAGCGGAAGGACGCGCTCAGTGGGCGAGGGGACGACGGTGGCCGCGGCTATGGAGGCGGCATGACGACGGTGACGCTCGGGTGGAGATGGGATCGAGCGAGAGAGGGGCGAGGAAGGAAAAGATAGGGCTAGAGTTCGATCCAGGGACGAGGGTGGTCCCTTATCCTCTCGGCTTGCCGGCGGATGCTCGACGTGTGGCCATCCGCGCCATGGGCGGGTGTGCTGAGGCCACGCCATGGCCTCTGCCTCCTTCTCTGTTGAGACGTAGATGAAAAGGCCAGCCGATGTGGGCTGGGCTGCACTGTAGTAGTGGGCTACCATTCATAGTAGTTTTTGTAACTTACATTTTTTGTGAAAAAAGATAGCTACTGTTCTATTTACCTCGGCCACCAAATGAATTTAGTTTTAAATGGAAAATTTGCACATAATGACTATGTACTATACTAGGCTACCACAAAAGGTTTGGGGTCTAAAGGAATTCGTTCGATTTATGTTTTTGAATTTAAGTGTGTATAATTAAAGTTGCTAGCCCTATTTTAAATAGGTTAAGGGTTTTTTATTAACTCAAATAATGTTTTTTTCCACATGATAATTAAATAGTGATTATCTGCAACCCAACGAACATTTTTGTTGGATAGTTTAAAGAAATAGAAATTTCACTAGTTAGTAGAATTTGTATTTGCATTGATTTTGAAACGAGTGCGGTTTAACAAAAAATTAATTAGGATGACATGGCATCATTATTAGAGGGTTACTCTAGCTTAATTATCCGGGCATCACATTAACGCGGTTGATGTAGTCGAATGTCTTCACGATCCAACCGATCCAAACACCGAACGTACGGCACCTCCGTGTTCAGCACACATTTAGTTTGATGACGTCCCTCGAACTCTTGATCCAGTAGAGGGTCGAGGGAGAGTTCAGAAAGCAGAACGGCATGGTGCCGGTGATGGTGATGTGATCCACGCAGGGCTTCGCCTAAGCACGACGACACTATGACCGGAGGAGTAAACTGTGGAGGAGGGCACTGCACACGGCTAAGAGAACAACTGTTGTGCCTTTGGGGTGCTCCCCGCCCCCGTATATAAAGGAGGGGAGGAGGAGCTGGCCGGCTAGGGGTGGCGCGGCGTGGGGAAGGAGTCCTACTAGGACTCCAGTCCTAGTAGGATTCGGCCCCCCTTTCCTTCCAACAAAGAGGGGGGAAGGGGAAAGGAGGGAGAAGGAGAAGGGGGGCCATGCCCCTTCCCCTTGTCCAATTTGGATTGGTCAAGGGGGGCACCTCCCATGGCCTGCCTCCCGTCCTCCACTATGGCCCATTAGGCCCATTAACTTTCCCAGGGGGTTCCGATAGCCTCCTGGGACTCCGATAAATCCCCGAACTTTTTTGGAACCATTCCGGTGTTCGTATATAACCTTCAATATATGAATCTTTACCTCTCGATCATTTTGAGACTCCTCGTCATGTCCGTGATCTCATCCAGGACTCCGAACAAAATTCGGTCACCAAAACACATAGCTCATAATACAAATCATCATCATCGAACGTTAAGTGTGCAGACCCTACGGGTTCGAGAACTATGTAGACATGACCGAGACACATCTCTGGTCAATAACTAATAGTGGAACCTGGATGCTCATATTGGTTCCTACATATTCTACGAAGATCTTTATCGGTCAAACTACATAACAACATACGTCATTCCCTTTGTCATCAGTATGTTACTTGCCCGAGATTCGATCGTCGGTATCATCATACCTAGTTTAATCTTGTTGCCGGTGAGTCTCTTTACTCATTCCGTAATGCATCATCCCGCAACTAACTCATTAGTCACAATGCTTGCAAGGCTTATAGTGATGTGCATTACCGGGAGGGCCCAGAGATACCTCTCTGATACACGGAGTGACAAATCCTAATCTCGATCTATGCCAACCCAAGAAACACCTTCGGAGACACATGTAGGGCATCTTTATAATCACCCAGTTACGTTGTGATGTTTGATAGCACACAAGGTGTTCCTCCGGTATTCAGGAGTTGCATAATCTCATGGTCAGAGGAATATGTATAAGTTATGAAGAAAGCAATAGCAATAAAACTAAACGATCATAATGCTAAGCTAACAGATGGGTCTTGTCCATCACATCATTCTCTAATGATGCGATCCGATTCATCAAATTACAACACATGTCTATGGTTAGGAAACTTAACCATCTTTGATTTACGAGCTAGTCAAGTAGAGGCATTCTTGGGACACTCCGTTTGTCTATGTATTCGCACATGTACTAAGTTTCTGGTTAATACAATTCTGGCATGAATAATAAACATTTATCATGTTATAAGGAAATATAAATAACAACTTTATTATTGCCTCTAGGGCATATTTCGTTCAGTCTCCCACTTGCACTAGAGTCAATAATCTAGATTACATATTAATGATTCTAACACCCATGGAGTCTTGGTGATGATCATGTTTTGCTCGTGGAAGAGGCTTAGTCAAAGGGTCTGCAACATTCAGATCCATATGTACCTTGAAAATCTCTATGTCTCCCTCCTTGAGTTGATCACGGATGGAATTGAAGCGTCTCTTGATGTGTTTGGTTCTCTTGTGAAATCTAGATTCCTTCGCTAAGGCAATTGCTCCAGTATTGTCAGAAAAGATTTTCATTGCACCCGATGCACTATGTATTACACCTAGATCGGATATGAACTCCTTGATCCAGACTCCTTCATTTGCTGCTTCTGAAGTAGCTATGTACTCTGCTTCACATGTAGATCTCGCCACGATGCTTTGCTTGGAACTGCACCAACTTATAGCTCCACCATTCAATATAAATACCTACCCGGTTTGTGACTTAGAGTCATATGGATCTCTGTCAAAGCTTGCATCGACGTAACCATGTACGACAAGCTCTTTGTCACCTGCATAAACGAGAAACATATCCTTAGTTCTTTTCAGGTATTTCAGGATGTTCTTGACCGCTATCCAGTGATCCACTCTTGGATTACTTTGGTACCTCCCTGCTAAACTTATAGCAAGGCACACATCAGGTCTCGTACACAACATTGCATACATGATAGAACCTATGGCTGAAGTATAGGGAATGACTTTCATTTTCTCTCTATCTTCTGCAGTGGTCGGGCATTGAGTCTGACTCAACTTCACACCTTGAAACACAGGCAAGAACCCTTTCTTTGACTGATCCATTTTGGATTTCTTCAAAACTTTATCAAGGTATGTGCTTTCTGAAAGTCCAATTAAGTGTCTTGATCTATCTCTATAGATCTTGATGCCCAATATGTAAGCATCTTCAAGGAGGTCTTTCATTGAAAAATTCTTATTCAAGTATCCTTTTATGCTATCCAGAAATTTTGTATTATTTCCAATCAACAATATGCCATCCACATATAATATTATAAATGCTACAGAGCTCCCACTCACTTTATTGTAAATACAGGCTTCTCCAAAAGTATGTATAAAACCATATGCTTTGATCACATTATCAAAGTGTATATTCCAACTTTGAGAAGCTTGCACCAGCCCATAAATGGATTGCCGTAGCTTGCACACTTTGTTAGCACCTTTAGGATCGACAAAACCTTCTGGTTGCATCATATACAGCTCTTCTTTAAGATATCCATTAAGGAATGCAGTTTTGACATCCATTTGCCAAATTTCATAATCATAAAATGCGGCAACTGCTAACATGATTTGGACATACTTAAGCATCGCTACGGGCGAGAGGGTCTCTTCGTAGTCAACTCCTTGAACTTGTCGAAAACCTTTCGCAACAAGTCAAGCTTTGTAGACAGTAACATTACCGTCAGCGTCAGTCTTCTTCTTGAAGATCCATTTATTCTCTATGGTTTGCCGATCATTGGGAAAGTCAACTAAAGTCCACACTTTGTTCTCATACATGGATCCCATATCAGATTCCATGTCCTCAGGCCATTTTGGGGAATCTGGGCTCATCATCGCTTCCTCATAGTTCGTAGGTTCGTCATGGTTAAGTAACATGACCTCCAGAATAGGATTACCATACCACTCTGGTGCGGACCGTACTCTGGTTGACCTACGAGGTTCGGTAGTCACTTGATCTGAAGTTTCATGATCATCATCATTAGCTTCCTCACTAATTGGTGTAGGGATCACTGGAACTGATTTCAGTGATAAACTATTTTCCAATTCGGAAGAAGGTACAATTACCTCATCAAGTTCTACTTTCCTCCTACTCACTTCTTTTGAGAGAAACTCCTTCTCTAGAAAGGATCTGATCTTAGCAACGAATATCTTGCCTTCAGATCTGTGATAGAAGGTGTACCCAATAGTTTCCTTTGGATATCCTATGAAGACACATTTCTCTGATTTGGGTTCGAGCTTATCAGGTTGAAGCTTTTTCACATAAGCATCGCAGCCCCAAACTTTCAGAAACAACAACTTTGGTTTCTTGCCAAACCATAGTTCATAAGGCGTTGTCTCAACGGATTTTGATGGTGCCCTGTTTAACGTGAATGCGGCCGTCTCTAGAGCGTATCCCCAAAATGATAGCGGTAAATCAGTAAGAGACATCATAGATCGCACCATATCTAGTAAAGTACGATTACGACGTTCGGACACACCATTACGCTGTGGTGTTCCGGGTGGCGTGAGTTGCGAAACTATTTAACGTGAATGCAGCCATCTCTAAAGCATAACCCCAAAACGATACTCGGTAACTCAGTAAGAGACATCATAGATCGCACCATATCTAATAAAGTACGATTACGACTTTTGGGCACACCATTACACTGTGGTGTTCCAGGTGGCGTGAGTTGCGAAACTATTCCACATTGTTTCAAATGAAGACCAAACTCATAACTCAAATATTCACCTCCACGATTAGATCGTAGAAACTTTATTTTATTGTTACGATGATTTTCCACTTCACTCTGAAATTCTTTGAACTTTTCAAATGTTTCAGACTTATTTTTCATTAAGTAGATATACCCATGTCTGCTCAAATCATCTGTGAAGTCAGAAAATAACGATACCCGCCGCGAGCCTCAACACTCTTTGGACCGCATACATCAGTATGTATATTATTTCCAATAAGTCAGTGGCTCGCTCCATTGTTCCGGAGAACAGAGTCTTAGTCATCTTGCCCATGAGGCATGGTTCGCAAGCATCAAGTGATTCATAATCAAGTGATTCCAAAAGCCCATCAGCATTGAGTTTCTTCATGCGCTTTACACCAATATGAACTAATCGGCAGTGCCACAAATAAGTTGCACTGTCATTATTAACTTTGCATCTTTTGGTTTCAATATTATGAATATGTGTACCACTACGATCGAGAATCAACAAAAATAGACCACTCATCAAGGGTGCATGACCATAAAAGATATTACTCCTATAAATAGAACAATCATTATTTTTTGATTTAAATGAATAACCGTCTCACATCAAACAAGATCTATATATAATGTTCATGCTCAACGCTGGCACCAAATAACAATTATTTAGGTCTAAAACTAATCCCGACTGTAGATGTAGAGGTAGTGTGCCGACAGCGATCACATCAACCTTGGAACCATTTCTGACGCGCATCGTCACCTCATCCTTAGCCAATCTTCGTTTAATCTGTAGCCCCTGTTTCGAGTTGAAAATATGAGCAACAGAACCAGTATCAAATACCCAGGCGCTAATACGAGCATTAGTAAGGTACACATCAATAATGTGTATATCAAATATACCTTTCACTTTGCCATCCTTCTTATCCGCCAAATACTTGGGGCAATTCCACTTCCAGTGACCAGTCCCTTTGCAGTAGAACCACTCAGTTTCAGGCTTAGGTCTAGACTTGGGCTTGCTATTCTTCTTGAACTTCACCTTCTTCCCTCTGCCCATTTTCTTGGAACTAGTGGTCTTGTTAACCGTCCACACTTGATGCTCCTTCTTGATTTCTACCTCTGCAGCCTTTAGCATTGTGAAGAGCTCGGGAATTGTCTTTTCCATCCCTTGCATATTATAGTTCATCATGAAGCCTTTTTAGTTTGGTGGCAGTGATTGACGAACTCGGTCAATGACACTATCATCAGGAAGATTAACTCCCAGCTGAGTCAAGTGGTTATGGTACCCAAACATTTTGAGCATGCACTGGTATGCGTCGGTGCTAAACAAACGGTTTTTAACCCCTTTCCGCGACGACATTTGGAACCGTCGCCAATGAGTGTGGGCGATAAGGGGGGTCCTTCCCACACGACCCAGAAATCGTCGGGGATAGGCCCTCCTGGGACATAGGCTGGGGCCGTGTGCGACCGGGCGAGGCATGGAAACCCAATCATTTCCGTAGGTATGTACATCCCACACGGTAATCCGAGAAAATCATTTCCGTAGGTATGTACATCCCACACGGTGAATCCCAGAAAAATCATTTTCGTATATATGTACATCCCACATGGTGAATCCAAGGAATACATTTCCATTCTTATGTACATCCCACACAGTCAATCCAGGGAAATGTTTCCATTTGTATGTACATCCCACACAGTTTTATGTATACGCTCGTGTGTGAAAGGTGTAACTATCACACACGCTCTGCCTTGGTTAACTGTTTGCTTTCATTAACTACATCACACACGATTTGATGTAGAAAACTGTGTGGCATTGGGCTATCCATCACAAGCGCTTTTACTACCAGAACCGTTTGCAAAGTTCCATGGCTGTCTGTTCTCTTTTTATTTTTGCATGTAATTTATTATTAAAATTGGAAATTTTGAAATATGAAACATGCAATTCAAATTCTCAGCACAATGGTTCAACAATGAATCCATAAATAAAATTGCTAGTACAATATGTTCAGTAATTATAGGATTAGGCAGCAATTAACTATGATGAACCATAGTATTTAAAGGCAGTAAAGGTGAAGAGACAAGTGTAAATTATTTTGAGTGCCGACGGTGTTGAAGAAACGGAATGCCCATAATGTGTCTTCCTGCATGCCATAGGCATGAACCACTTTTGTCCAACCCCTTGTGACGATCGCCCGCCGATCCTTCACTGCCTTCAGGAAGACTTCTAGAGCATTACCATGGTACCATGAATTATATACTTTAACCTTAGTTGCCTCCACTCCCTCTACAAAAAATACACTTCCGTGATGATACGTGTTTGTCGTAGTAGGTCACGTTTTCTGTGATGCATATACATCCATGATGATTTTATGACAGAATCAAGATAGTCATACCTGTGCTGTCGTAGAAGTGTTCCATGACACTACCAAAATTATCATCATAGAAGTGTTCACTTCCATGACGATAAATGCCGTGTCATGGAAGTTCTTTCGTCAAGGGTGACCGACATGTGGCATCCACCATAACGGGTCGCCGTTAAGCTATTGGGTCCAGTTTCGGATCTGATAACCCACTAACAACCACGACCAATGATGATTTTCCACGTGTAAAATTCTCATTGGCCGACGGAACCACGTGTCAGCTCCGCGTTAGCACATGTATCACTCATCCAATGGGCGAGATGCGCCTATGATATGTCGACACGTGGACTGGCCCAATAGTGGTCCATTCAGGTTAAAAGGCCGGGCCTGTCAAAATAAGCGGGCCGGTCCATTAGCGGCCTGCTTGAGTCAGGCCCATTACAAGCACGACCCATACAAGTTACACAGAATTGGCCCATCAAAGGCCCATTCTACATTTGACAATTTCCAGCCCATCGTTAGTTTTAGCCCGTTAACAGCCCGCTACATCTTTGGCCCCAATTGCGGACCGAGCTTATTTCGGTCTGTTAGGGGCCCATCGCCAGTTCCAACCTGTTAACGGCTCGGAACGTCTTTCGGCCTTTTCTCGGCCCATTCTGCAGTTGGGCAAATTCTAGCCCGCTATGACATTAGGCCTGTAATCAGCCCATTCGGTAAATGGGCCAACTCCTAGCCCATTTTGTCTCTCGGCCTATTAACGGCCCGCACAACAGTTGGTCCTTTTGACTTTAGGTCCATTAGGGGCCCATGTTCCGCAGGGCATCATTCCAGCCCAGCGTGACTTTCGTCCTATTAAAAGCCTAGTTTGAGAATTGGGCCTCCTCTGCTCCATAACACTTTCGGCCTCTTACTGGCCTGTAAAGTAAAAGGGCCGAGACAAAATTGACATCTATTTCGGCTTGCTAGAGGCCTGCGGGCCATTTACATTTATACGGCCCTATCGAGCTTTTGGCCTGTTAACGACCTGCTAAGAGCCGTTGTTACGGTGGGCCACATCATTTGGGATCCACTTAATATTATTTTCACCAGCCCAATTAATGCCCGCTTTGACTACACATGTTTGTTCGTTTGTATGGCATCTAGGAAATGTTTGGGCGTGTGGGCCCCCGTTTCAACGATATAGCATATCCAAGAATTATCCTACTCCATACTATCGCCTCTAAAAAACATACACTATACAATAAAAAGACTAAGGCATAGAAACGTACAATAATCCTACACTATACAATAAAGAAATTACAGCCGAATATACCCACTGGGCATTATAGTTCGGCACAAGTGATAATAAATCATACACAAACAACAAATTACATACACTAGACAAATAAAGCTCATACATCATGGACACGCATCAACAGAACTTAACATTTGAACTATAATCTCTTCAGAAAATAGGATTGGTTGGATCCAGATAGCACAAATTTCAGTATGCAAAATCTCCAATTCCTTCGTGGTTACCTCAGTGTCTTGTTTAATTTTTTGACTCCTGCATCTAATACCTGCATGTCCAGTCTCAACTTGTTGATTGTACGTTGAGAATCATGTACACGTTGTCTTGCCACCTCTAGTTGATGCTCGAGAACATCAGCACATTCCAATTCCAATCCATAATCATTCAGTAATGGCCATGCCGCACTGCTCGCAGATCTTTGAGTTGGTGTCAGTTCATCCTTAAATGTTTATGTAAGTACACATGACTAGGGCAAAAATATAGTTACAACAGTGAAGCGAGAAAGACAGTCTATTTTGTACATGGCAAAACAGGACTAACAATAATGTTACACGTCATGAAGCATAAGCAGGTGATATTTTAAAAATTATAAAAATGGTAGTTTGTGTAGCCTGCATAAAAAATCTCTCTTATCTCACCAGAGGAGCATGATGTTGGGGCCAAATCCAAAACACAGACATGTTACAAATTTAGACAGCACATTGCGCATAAGTAAGCAAGCAGTTGGCCATTCTGTAGCCCAATTAAAGCCTTAGGGAGCATAATGAACAGCGGAGGGATTCATACAAACCTACTACAACAAGCAAAGCTATGCAATCATTAGCCTAGTATAAACTAGATTGTGGACCTCATGCAGTAATAGTTGGTTAATAGACTTCAAAGCTTAAGGCACACTTCACCAGAGTAATTAAATGGTAAGGCCTTTAATTATGTCAAGTAATAGTTATACAAGTACCCAACATCAAGCATCATTGTTTGGGCATCTCATTAACTGAGGACAAATAAAGCAATTGAAAAGAGCAATTTAACTATGCCTGAAACAAACAAGGAATTGAACTGTTGAGTTGGATAGAGTGACTTACCTTAATTGGTTGAACAGGCTCAACACTGCTCCTACTTCTCTTGCAAGGCTCCTTCCTAACATCTTCTACTTGGAAATTCTCAATCTTATCTTCATTGCACCCCTTTTGCAAGGTGACACAAACTAGTTACTCGTCTCCTTGGAAGATAAATATGCATACTTTCTAGTCTATGAACAACAAAAAAGGATGAGATTATAACAAAACAACACCACATAATGAAACATGCCACATCTCTTGCACTTGCACACAATGAAATGAGCATTTACTATGTGTGCACTATGTAAAAACTAGGCATACCTTCGAACTGGATCTCCAGGTACTCTTGGAGAGCCTACTTTAGTGTATAGCCAAACATTTATGTCACCTATGAGTTAGACAAGCCCCCACTACAACAGCCCTTAGTGTTTAAATTGTTGACAAGCTCAGTTAGAGTGTTAGGTCAAGAACAACAAGTAATCAAGGCAAACCGTTCTGGTATGGTTGGCCGATGCAAACAAACAATTGAACAGATGTATCAAGAAAAGAAGCAAAGGAGGAGGCTTAAAGACCATCACTTGACTGACCAGATTTAAGGGGCATTTAAACATCATGTGCAATGTATGAACTAACATAAACATTGCATATTCCAGATTCTACAATGGAATGCACATGCAGGCACGAGTGATTCATTATTGCATGCACAATTGAATTACAGGTTAAGGGTCAGTTCTATTCCGCCTTTTTAGAGTTTATTGTCAAAATAAGCCATAAAAGATGTAAATAAGTCATTTTTGAGTTATGGGCTCGGGCTTAAGTTATTTCGCTTCGGAGGGGGGTGTTTTGGGTAGAAGCTCACTAAAAATTGAAGGGAAGGGGAATAGTGAAATGACTCTGTTGCCTGCCTATATTACACTCAAAATGCAATTGCCCTGCTCACTTGCTTCTCCTCTCCCCTTTACCTCTACCTCGATCCCCTGCCTGCAGCGATAGGGTTCCTCCAGCGAGCCGTCGCCACTGGTCCCATCTGGCCGGCGGGTAGGGCCAAATCTCCCTGGCTGCTCCTCCCTCTAGTGCCGCCCCTCATTCTCATGGTCTCCAGCAGCTGCTCCACTATGGTCCGTCCAACGCACTACTCAGGTAGGTGCCGCACAACTACGGCTGATCCCACACTGCGGCAGAAGGCACCTTATTCCCCCTCCCCTCCTCCTAGGTCGTGGCCTTGAGGTGTTGTTGAAGGATGAGCTCATCCAACAAGGTGAGGATCTCCTCTGATTTTTTGCCAAATTTTCATTCTAATCCACTATACGATGAATTGCTATAAGCTGCTTCTGCTGCTGCTATATGATGCATTGCTATGAGCTGCTCCTCCTGCTGCTAAATGATGAATTGCTATGAGCTGCTGCTGCTATATGATGAATTACGATGAGCTGTTGCTGCTATATGATGAGTTGCTATAAGCTGCTCCTGCTGCTGCTATATGATGAATTGCTATGAGCTGCTTCTGCTGCTACTATATGATGAATTGCTGTGAGATGCTCCTGCTGCTGCTATATGATGAATTGCTATGAGCTGCTGCTGTTATATGATGAATTGCACACTGCTACTACTATATAATGAGTTGCTATGAGCTGCTGCTGCTATATGACGCTTTCAGGTGGTGCTGCTATATGATAATAACCAACCACTTGGACCATCAAATTTCAATAAATAATTGTTCTTCATTTAAATGTGGGCCATGCATTCTTCATTTAAATTAGGCAATGGGATCTCTATGGAAGACATTGACCAAAGTAGATTGTACCAAGTAGATGGTATCTTTGTATTTGCATTTTGAACAAATAGCCATGGTCTGTTTTCCTATCATATTAATTACTGCAATGGGTTCAATTTGTGATGTTTGCAAGTCAAATTAATTTTCACATGGGCATAAAAATGACAAAATATAATGCAATCTAGACTTTTCACTAATCATACCAAAGATAAGCTGAAAAGGAAGGCAATGAAAAGAACTGGTTAGCTTATTACCTGGAGCTTATATTCACATGTGCTTATTTTCTTAGGATAACTCGTAAA
This sequence comes from Triticum urartu, assembly GCF_003073215.2. Classification (NCBI taxonomy): domain Eukaryota; kingdom Viridiplantae; phylum Streptophyta; class Magnoliopsida; order Poales; family Poaceae; genus Triticum; species Triticum urartu. The sequence continues at coordinate 134,192,294 of NC_053022.1, forward strand.
ACTGTCCCTAAGAAACTTGGCCAAAAGAACTGACATACAAATAACATGTCACGATGATTGCAATGGAGGACTGACCTACAATAGCACACTGTATAGGCTCACCGCTACCTCTCCTTTTTTGCGATGTTCCATGAAATTGCCACATACATCTTGTACTTTTTCATTGTGTAACACTATCTGCAAGTTGACACGGCTAATTTCAGACATCTCTACATGATAATACATTGCATATCCCTTGCGCATATTTAAACCACCAATTAACGATTGTGTGCGTAGCATAAACTAGCCATGACTCTGTGTGCTGGACTAGCAGGCACTCTAAGGGAGCCTAATGTAGTGCACTGGAATTCCTACATGCCACCTACGATTTTGTGTAATGTACTACCTCTGTTCCTAAATATATGTCTCTGTAGAGATTCCAGTATGGACCACATATAGATGTATACAGATGCATTTTCGAGTGTAGATTCACTCATTTTGCTCAGTATGTAGCCTATAGTAGAATCTCTAGAAAGACTTATATTTAGGAACGGAGGTACGAGGTAGTATCATGTATGACCTCTACATATCTAATTTAGCAGCCAATAGTAGAAATCATTGTCTACACAAAGGGATTACTGGTCGAAAATCCTAGCAAAGCACGCTGGCAGGCACACAACAATACAAGAGAGAGAGACGCACTTACAAGATCATAGCAATGCCTCAGTCCAGGATCTTGGTTGGCCAAGCTGTTAGATCCAAAAGAAACATCGTCCTTGTAGTTTTTGCCAGCTGCATGATAGGTAACAGTGACATGTTAGTATATTTGAAGTACATCGGGCAGGTGATGCTGGACGGGTTTAAAGGTGAAGTACCTAGGCCGTGGCAGGTGCTTAGCATGTTGCCAAACGGTGGGAATCAGGTTAGAAACATCAAGGGTGATGATGTTGCACTAGCTGTCGGGGTCCGGTAAGGAGATCTAGAACCGTCGAGTAGGGTGTTTGTGGAGTGGCTCTGATAGGGTGGACTACGGTGTGGGTGAAGCGGATCTGTGGCCGTGGACGAGGGCATCGGTGAAGCTGCTTCGGTGGTTGGGTTAAGGATGGTGTCAACGATGCGGATCTGCGACCGTGGACGGGGCGTCAGAAGCTGCTCCGGTAGGTTGGATGAGGGTGCGACGAAGTGGATCTGAGGCCGTGGACTTGTGAGTTGTCAAAGCGGCCCCGGTAGGGTTGAGAATGGTATAGGCGAAGCTACTCCGGTAGGGTTGACAATGGTGTCGGCAAAGCGGCTCCGGTAGGGTTGAGGAAGGTGTCGGCGAAGAGGACCAGAGGTCGTCGACGGGGGCGTCGGTGGCGCAGCTCCGGGGGGTGTGGACGAAGCGTCTCTGGTGGGGAGTATGAATGAGCCGCTGCACATGCGCTGCGGTTGATGAGAGTACCGGCGTAGCAGATCTGGCGCCGTGGACAAGGCCGGCACTGAATGGGTTGTGGTACAGTGGTGGATGAGCAGTCTACTTGTTTCTAGTGGAGGCGGGAGGGGTAGATGCAGCCGCAGAAGCAGATCCGGTGAGGTGGATGCCGCTGGCAGTGAATGGGCTCTAGTACGCCGGTGGATGAGCAGTCTAGGGTTTCAAGAGGGAAGGAGGAGAAAGGCCGATGAAGTACGGACGGCGTGATGTAAGATGCTCTAGTGCCATGGAGTTAGTCGTTTTTGTGGGAGGGGGAGAGGAAATGGGGGTGCCGTTTGGTGGGGGGAACCGGAAGTTACCAAAGCAGCCCCTAAAGGAAATATGCCCTAGAGGCAATAATAAAGTTATTATTTATTTCCTTATATATCATGGTAAATGTTTATTATTCATGCTAGAATTGTATTAACCGGAAACATGATACATGTGTGAATACATAGACAAACAGAGTGTCACTAGTATGCCTCTACTTGACTAGCTCGTTGATCAAAGATGGTTATGTTTCCTAGCCATAGACAAAGAGATTGTCATTTGATTAACGGGATCACATTATTAGGAGAATAATGTGATTGACTTAACCCATTCCGTTAGCTTAGCACTTGATATTTTAGTTTGTTGCTATTGCTTTCTTCATGACTTATACATGTTCCTATGACTATGAGATTATGCAACTCCCGTTTATCGGAGGAACACTTTGTGTGCTACCAAACGTCACAACGTAACTGGGTGATTATAAAGGAGCTCAACATGTGTCTCCGAAGGTACTTGTTGGGTTGGCGTATTTCGAGATTAGTATTTGTCACTCAGATTGTCGGAGAGGTATCTCTGGGCCCACTCGGTAATACACATCACTTATGCCTTGCAAGCATTGCAACTAATGAGTTAGTCGCGGGATGATGTATTACGGAACGAGTAAATAGACTTGCCAGTAACGAGATCAAACTAGGTATTGAGATACCGAAGATCGAATCTCGGGCAAGTAACATACCGATGACAAAGGGAACAACGTATGTTGTTATGCGGTCTAACCGATAAAGATCTTCGTAGAATATGTGGGAGCCAATTTGCGCATCCAGGTTCCGCTATTGGTTATTGACCGGAGACGTGTCTTGGTCATGTCTACATAGTTCTTGAACCCGTAGGGTCCGCATGCTTAAAGTTTCGATGACGGTTATATTATGAGTTTATGAGTTTTGATGTACCGAAGGTTGTTAGGAGTCCCGGATGTGATCACAGACATGACGAGGAGTCTCGAAATGGCTGAGACATGAAGATTGATATATTGGAAACCTATATTTGGATATCGGAAGTGTTCCGGGTGAAAATGGGATTTTACCGGAGTACCGAGGGGTTATCGGAACCCCCCGGGGGCTTAATGGGCCATAGTGGGCCTTAGTGGAGAAGAGGAGAGGCGGCTAGGGCAGGGCCGCGTGCCCCTGCCCCTCTAGTCTGAATAGGACAAGGAGAGGGGGGCGGCGCCCCCTTTCCTTCCTCTCTCCCTCCTCTTTCCCCCTTCTCCTAATCCAACAAGGAAGGGAGGGAGTCCTACTCCCGGTGGGAGTAGGACTCCTCCTGGCGCGCCTCCTCCTGGTCGGCCGCACCGGCCCCCCTTGCTCCTTTACATACGGGGGCAGGGGGGCACCCCAAGGACACAACAATTTATTTGATCTTTTAGCCGTGTGCGGTGCCCCCCTCCACCATAGTCCACCTCGATAATACTATAGCGGTGCTTAGGCGAAGCCCTGCGTCGGTAGAACATCATCATCGTCACCACACCGTCGTGCTGATGAAACTCTCCCTCAACACTCGGCTGGATAGGAGTTCGAGGGACGTCATCGGGATGAACGTGTGCTGAACTCGGAGGTACCGTGCGTTCGGTACTTGATCGGTCAGATCATGAAGACATACAACTACATCAACCGCGTTGTGCTAACGCTTCCGCTTTCGGTCTACGAGGGTACGTGGACACAGTCTCCCCTCTCGTTGCTATGCATCACCATGATCTTGCGTGTGCGTAGGATTTTTTTTGAAATTACTATGTTCCCCAACAGTGGCATCTGAGCCAGGTTTTATGCGTTGATGTTATATGCACGAGTAGAGCACAAGTGAGTTGTGGGCGATACAAGTCATACTGCTTACCAGCATGTCATACTTTGGTTCGGCGGTATTGTTGGATGAAGCGGCCCGGACTGACATTACGTGTACGCTTACGCGAGACTGGTTCTACCGATGTGCTTTGCACACAGGTGGCTGGCGGGTGTCAGTTTCTCCAACTTTAGTTGAATCGAGTGTGGCTATGCCCGGTCCTTGAGAAGGTTAAAACAACACTAACTTGATGAACTATCATTGTGGTTTTGATGTGTAGGTAAGAGCGGTTCTTGCTCAGCCCATAGCATCCATGTAAAACTTGCAACAACAAAGTAGAGGACGTCTAACTTGTTTTTGCAGAGCATGTTGTGATGTGATATGGTCAAGACGTGATGAGATATAAGTTATTGTATGAGATGATCATGTTTTGTTGAAGTTATTGGCAATTGGCAGAAGCCTTATGGTTGTCTCTTTATTGCATAAGATGCAAGTGCCAAATAATTGCTTTACTTTATCGCTATGCGATAGCAATAGTTGCAAGAGCAATAGTTGGCGAGACGACCATGTGACGACACATTCATATAGATCAAGATGATGGAGATCATGGTGTCATGCCGGTGACGATGGTGATCACGACGATGCTTTGGAGATAGAGGTAAAAGGCACAAGATGATGATGGCTATATCATGTCACATATTTTGATTGCATGTGATGTTTATCTTTTATACATCTTAGTTTGCTTAGTTATGAGGGTAGCATTATAAGATGATCTCTCACTAAATTTCAAGATAAAAGTGTTCTCCCTGAGTATGCACCGTTGTCAAAGTTCATCGTGCCCAGACACCACGTGATGATCGGGCGTGATAAGCTCTCAATCCATCTACAACGGGTGCAAGGCAGTTTTGCACACGCAGAATACTCAGGTTAAACTTGACGAGCCTAGCATATGCAGATATGGCCTCGGAACACTGAGACCGAAAGGTCGAGCGTGAATCATATAGTAGATATGATCAACATAGTGATGTTCATCATTGAAAACTACTCCATTTCATGTGATGATCGGTTATGGTTTAGTTGATTTGGATCATGTGATCACTTAGATGATTAGAGGGATGTCTATCGAAGTGGGAGTTCTTAAGTAATATGATTAATTGAACTTTAATTTATCATGAACTTAGTCCTGGTAGTATTAGCATATCTATGTTGTAGATCAATAGCTCGCGTTTAGCTCCTCTATTTTATTTTTGATATGTTCCTAGAGAAAACTAAGTTGAAAAATGTTAGTAGCAATGATGCGGATTGGATCCGTGATCTGAGGATTATCCTCATTGCTGCACAGAAGAATTATGTCCTTGATGCACCACTAGGTGACAGACCTATTGCAGGAGTAGATGCAGACGTCATGAACGTTTGGCAAGCTCAATATGATAACTACTTGATAGTTTAGTGCACCATGCTTAACAGCTTAGAATCGGGACTTCAAAGAGGTTTTGAACGTCATGGATCATATGAGATGTTCTAGGAGTTGAAGTTAATATTTCAAGAAAATACCCGAGTTGAGAGATATGAAGTCTCCAACAAGTTCTATAGCTAAAATATGGAGGATAATAGCTCAAGCAGTGAGCATGTGTTCAGATTGTCTGGGTACTACAATCGCTTGAATCAAGTGGGAGTTAATCTTCCAGATAAAATAGTGATTGACAGAATTCTCTAGTCACCATCACCAAGTTAGTAGAACTTCGTGATGAACTATAGTATGCAAGGGATGACGAAAACGATTCCCGAGATTTTCATGATGATGAAATCGATGAAGGTAGAAATCAAGAAAGAGCATCAAGTGTTGATGATTAACAAGACCACTAGTTTCAAGAAAAGGGCAAAGGGAAAGAAAGGGAACTTCAAGAAGAACGGCAAGCAAGTTGCTGCTCAAGTGAAGAAGCCCAAGTCTGGACCTAGGCCTGAGACTAAGTGCTTCTACTACAAAGGGACTGGTCACTGGAAGCGGAACTGCCCCAAGTATTTGGCAGATAAGAAGGATGGCAAAGTGAACAATGCTATATTTGATATACATGTTCTTGATGTGTACTTTACTAATGTTTATAGCAACCCCTCGGTATTTGATACTGGTTCAGTTGCTAAGAGTAAGTAACTCGAAACGGGAGTTGCAGAATGAACAGAGACTAGTTAAGGGTGAAGTGACGATGTGTGTTGGAAGTGGTTCCAAGATTGATATGATCATCATCGCACACTCCCTATACTTTCAGGATTAGTGTTAAACCTAAATAAACGTTATTTGGTTTTTGCGTTGAGCATGAATATGATTTGATCATGTTTATTGCAAAACAGTTATTCATTTAAGTTAGAGAATAATCGTTGTTCTGTTTACATGAATAAAACCTTCTATGGTCATACACCCAATGAAAATGGTTAGTTGGATCTCGATCGTAGTGATACACATATTCATAATATTGAAGCCAAAAGATGCAAAGTTAATAATGATAGTGCAACTTATTTGTGGCACTGCCGTTTAGGTCATATTGGTGTGAAGCGCATGAAGAAACTCCATGCTGATGGGCTTGTGGAATCACTTAATTATGAATCATTTTGATGCTTGCGAACCATGCCTCATGGGCAAGATGACTAAGACTCCATTCTCCGGAATAGTGGAGCGAGCAACTGACTTATTGGAAATAATACATACTGATGTATGCAGTCTGATTAGTGTCGAGGCTCGTGGCGGGTATCATTATTTTTTGACCTTCACAGATGATTTGAGAAGATATGGGTATATCTACTTGATGAAACATAAGTCTGAAACATTTGAAAAGTTCAAAGAACTTCAGAGTGAAGTGGAAAATCATCGTGACAAATAAAGTTTCTATGATCTGATCGCAGAGACAAATATTTGAGTTACAAGTTTGGTCTTCAATTAAAACAATGTGGAATAGTTTCACAAAATCGTGCCACCTGGAACACCACAGCATAATGGTTTGTCCGAACATCATAACCGTACTATTATTGGATATAGTGCAATCTATGATGTTTCTTACCGATTAACCACTATAGTTTTGGGGTTATGCATTAGAGATAGCTGCATTCACGTTAAAAAGGGCACCATCTAAATCCGTTGAGACGACACCGTATGAACTGTGGTTTGGCAAGAAACCAAAGTTGTCGTTTCTTAAAGTTTGGGGTTGCAATGCTTAGAAGAAAAAGTTTCATCCAGATAAGTTCAAACCCAAATGGAGAAATATGTCTTCATAGGATACCCAAAGGAGACAGTTGGGTACACCTTCTATCACAGATCCGAAGGCAAGACATTCGTTGCTGAGAATGGATCCTTTCTAGAGAAGGAGTTTCTCTTGAAAGAAGTGAGTGGGAGGAAAGTAGAACTTGATGAGGTAACTGTACCTGCTCCTTTATTGGAAAGTAGATCATCACAGAAATCTGTTTTTGTGACTCCTACACCAATTAGTGAGGAAGCTAATGATGATTATCATGTAACTTCAAATCAAGTTACTACTGAACCTCGTAGGAGTGAGATACACACCAGAGTGGTATGGTAATCTTATTCTGGATGTCATGTTACTTGACCATGACGAACCTACAAACTATGAGGAAGCGATGATGAGCCCAGCTTCCGCGAAATGGTTTGAGACCATGAAATCTGAGATGGGATCCATGTATGAGAACAAATTAAGGACTTTGGTTGACTTGCCCGGTGATCGGTGAGTCATTAAGAATAAATGGATCTTCAAGAGGAAGACAGACGCTGATAGTAGTGTTACTATCTACAAAGCTCGAATTATCGCAAAGTGTTTTCGACAAGTTCAAGGTGTTGACTACGATGAGATTTTCTCACTCGTATCGATGCTTAAAAGTCTGTCTGAATCATGTTAGCAGTTGCCGCATTTTATGAAATCTGGCAAATGGATGTCAAAACTGTATTCCTTCATGGATTTCTTAAAAAGAAGAGTTGTATATGATGCAACTAGAAGGTTTTGTCGACCCTAAAGGTGCTAACAAAGTGAGAAACCTTCAGCGATCCATCTATGGACTGGTGCAAGCATCTCAGAGTTGGAATATATGGTTTTATACAGACTTGCAGTGAAGCCTGTATTTACAAGAAAGTGAGTGGGAGCACTACAACATTTCTGATAAGTATATGTGAATGACATATTGTTGATCGGAAAGAATGTAGAATTTTCTGGAAAGCATAAAGGAGTATTGGAAAGGAGTTTTTCAAAGAAAGACCTCGATGAAGTTGCTTACACATGGAGCATCCAAATCTATAGAGATAGATCAAGACGCTTGATAAGTTATTTCAATGAGTACATACCTTGACAAGATTTTGAAGTAGTTCAAAATGGAACAGTCAAAGAAGGAGTTCTTGGCTTTGTTGCAAGGTGTGAAGTTGAGTGAAGACTCAAAACCCAGCAGAAAATAGAAAGAGAATGATAAGTCATTCCCTATGCGTCAGTCATAGGTTCTATAAAGTATGCTATGCTGTTTACCAGTCCTATTGTATACCTTAGCATCTTTCTGGCAAGGGAGTACAATAGTGATCTAGGAGTAGATCACTGGACAACGGTCAAAATTATCCTTAAAGGACTAAGGAAATATTTCTCGGTTATGGAGGTGATAAAAGAGTTCGTCGTAAAGAGTTACGTCGATGCAAGATTTTTACATCGATCTAGATGACACTAAGTCTCAATCTGGACATATTGAAAGTCGGAGCAATTAGCTAGAGTAGCTCTTTGCAAAGCATTGTAGACATAGAAATTTGCAAAATACATACGGATCTGAATGTTGCAGACCCGTAGACTAAACTTCTCTCACAAGCAAAACATGATCACTCTTTGGATGTTAATCACATAGCGATGTGAACTAGATTATAGACTCTAGTAAACCCTTTGGGTATTAGTCACATGGAGATGTGAACTAATCACATAAAGATGTGAACTAGATTATTGACTCTAGTGCAAGTGGGAGACTGAAGGAAATATGCCCTACATGCAATAATAAAGTTATTATTTATTTCCTTATATATCATGATAAATGTTTATTATTCATGCTAGAATTGTATTAACCGGAAACATGATACATGTGTGAATACATACACAAACAGAGTGTCACTATTATGCCTCTACTTGACTAGCTCGTCGATCAAAGATGGTTATGTTTCCTAGCCATGGACAAAGAGATTGTCATTTGATTAACGGGATCACATTATTAGGAGAATGATGTGATTGACTTGACCCATTCCGTTAGCTTAGCACTTGATCATTTAGTTTGTTGCTATTGCTTTCTTCATGACTTATACATGTTCCTATGACTATGAGATTATGCAACTCCCGTTTACCGGAGGAACACTTTGTGTGCTACCAAACATCACAACGTAACTGGGTGATTATAAAGGTGCTCTACAGGTATCTCCGAAGGTACTTGTTGGGTTGGCATATTTCGAGAGTAGGATTTGTCACTCCGATTGTCGGAGAGGTATCTCTGGGCCCACTCGGTAATACACATCACTTAAGCCTTGCAAGCATTGCAACTAATGAGTTAGTTGCGGGATGATGTATTACGGAATGAGTAAAGAGACTGGCCGGTAACAAGATTGAACTAGGTATTGAGATACCAACGATCGAATCTTGGGCAAGTAACATACCGATGAAAAAGGGAACAAAGTATGTTGTTATGCGGTCTGACCGATAAAGATCTTCGTAGAATATGTGGGAGCCAATATGAGCATCCAGGTTCCGCTATTGGTTATTGACCGGAGACGTGTCTCGGTCATGTCTACATAGTTCTCGAACCCGTAGGGTCTGCACGCTTAAAGTTTCGATGACGATTATATTATGAGTTTATGAGTTTTGATGTACCGAAGGTTGTTCAGAGTCCCGGATGTGATCACGGACATGACGAGGAGTCTCGAAATGGTCGAGACATGAAGATTGATATATTGGAAGCCTATATTTGGATATCGGAAGTGTTCCAGGTGAAAATGGGATTTTACCGGATTGCCGAGGGGTTACCGGAACCCCCTGGGGGCTTAATGGGCCATAGTGGGCCTTAGTGGAGAAGAGGAGAGGAGTCTAGGGCAGGGCCATGCGCCCCTCCCCCTCTAGTCCGAATAGGACAAGGAGAGGGGGCGGCACCCCCCTTTCCTTCCTCTCTCCCTCCTCTTTCCCCCTTCTCCTAATCCAACAAGGAAGGGCGGGAGTCCTACTCCCGGTGGTAAGGACTCCTCCTGGCGCGCCTCCTCCTGGCCGGCCGCACCTCCCCCCTTGATCCTTTACATACGGGGGCAGGGGGCACCCCAAGGACACAACAATTGATTTGATCTTTTAGCCGAGTGCGGTGCACCCCTCCACCATAGTCCACCTCGATAATATTGTAGCGGTGCTTAGGCGAAGCCCTGCATCGGTAGAACATCATCATCGTCACCATGCCATCGTGCTGACGAAACTGTCCCTCAACACTCGGCTGGATAGGAGTTCAAGGGACGTCATCGGGCTGAACGTGTGCTGAACTTGGAGGTACCATGTGTTCGGTACTTGATCGGTCAGATCGTGAAGACGTACGACTACATCAACCGCGTTGTGCTAACGCTTCCGCTTTCAGTCTACGAGGGTATGTGGACACACTTTCCCCTCTCGTTGCTATGCATTACCATGATCTTGCGTGTGCGTAGGAGTTTTTTTGAAATTACTACGTTCCCCAACAACCCCGACCTATTATGTAGATGAGGGCGGTATTGTTACTGTTGTTCTCCGTGCACCAAGGACAAAAGGGGAATTTCGCATGCTAAAGACTAGGTGGCGGAACATTTAGAAGGAGGTTGGAGATTTTGCCGCTCACGGGATCGTTCGTATCCAGTTTCAACTAACTTTGGACCGTGCTAGCGGGAAGGTCATGCGAGACTGTGTACACGGGGTAAGCGTCAGCAGTTAATAACTAGTGTGAACTCCACCCCAGAGAAATAGACAATAACTCGGGATGATGCGCCAATAACTTGGACGTTCACACGGTCGCAGCCAATCATACGGGTGTAGAGGCGCGTTCACAAAAAAGGGATCAAACGCCCAACCTATGTATTTCTCTTATAAATAGATAATTTAGTGCCATTGGTTATTTACTTTAAACATAATGCATTGACATGTTAGTGTAGAGGCGCACAAAAAGAAATGGATATTGTAGTCCCACAAAAGAAATGGATATTGTAGTCCGCTACTTAAAAGTGTTACCTCATATGATTACATAGCCTCCATTTCATAAATTGCGTACCCGTTGAATTCATATATGAATATTACATAGATTACTTCAAAATTGAACCTTAAATCATCCAAGACTAATGAATTTGAATGCAAGAGTAGCAATGGTGCATGTACATGATAGCTACATTGGTTGTTTGAAGAAACATCACTGTAACTTTGGCATGCACAATTGAAAGGTTTATTTAGATAGAAAAAAATGTGATATGTGAGTGTCCAATCTTTATAGCGTTGAATCGATATTGTACCTTTGGCCATGATACAAAGTAGATATTGATTTATGTTCAAGCGATGCACATCCATGATCGCTAAATAGTGATACGTGAATGAATTCTGCAATCTCTCTCACACGCATACATATCTCATTTCCCCGTGGGCATCAGAATCACACACGCACACTTCATGTATTTCTCTCCCTCCGTCAAGGTTAGAATTCGTCTTTCTACCCCGTGCTACAAGTCTCTCACACAGAAACACACACGCTCTGTCTGTCGAACATGCCCACCCCTTTAATCCCACCCACCCACAACCACTAATGTCTCAAAGGATAATTATGTCTCTCACACATATGCCTAAGTTTAACTCGAGTTCTGGAACCATATGAATACATACAATGGGATTCCAGCAGAGCACCTTTTGTTTTGATATTTCGCTCTCTCTCTCTCTCTCTCACACACACACACACGCGTGCGCGTAGACATAGTTTATCGCTTAATTTTTTCCGGCACTTGCATGCACACCGTTTGTTTACCTCTGTGATGCTTTAAGTATGCCTCGCACACATCCTATCTACCTATCCCTTAATATAGATATGTGTCACACAAACTCCTTCTCCCTACTAGCAAGATGCCCATGCGTTGCACGGAACATCAAGATGAATTTGTATGAGTAGTTTATCTTGTGGGAGAAAAGGATGAACGAGGGAATGCCTTATTTGAAAATATGGAGATGGGTGTGGGTATCTTTTTGCAAAATTGCCATAGTTTCCTTCCTATCTGTCAGATATAAATCGGATGGCCTATATTGCAGGATGGCAGGAACACCATCATCACCAACTCTGTTTTTTATAAGAGTAGAGATATGTAAGTGTCACTGCCCCCCACACACCCACACAGACACACTTCCCGACACCGAAGGAGTAGGGTGACACCTCGATCTTGATACTAATGTATTGACTGGCTTCTCTCTCAAACACACACACACACACTACCCGGCAATGAAGGAGTAGGGTGGCACCTTGATCTTGATAGTAATCTATCTACTCCTCTTTCAAACACACACAGACACACACACACACACACACTCGCTAGTTGTGCATCTGTGCATACCACGCACACTCTCGATATGTCTTTCTCTCCCTCTCCCTCCCCCCCCCCCCCCCCCCCCCCACCCCCACAATGACAGCAGAAGGGTGACAACTCGATCTGATCTTAATCTGTCAATTGGTTTCCCTCTCAAACATTGTGTCTCTATGCCTCGCTCAGACACACTCGATACGTCTTTTTCTCCGTAGCCCCCTCGATATGTAGACTTCTCGCGTGTGCACAGCTGTAGTGACGATGACGCTGAACCCAATGTGCTTTGTTTTTACCGGCCTCATGTGATAGTTTTCACCCTGTTTTCTGTTAATTAACAAGGCAACCTTTTCTTTTTTACTACTAGTGAATCTGAAATCATTCGGGGCAGGCATAAAATATATCACTTCAACACAATTATCGCAATAACTATTTTAAAAAAACTAGCTAGATGCCCATGCGTAGCACGGAACATCAAGATGCATTTGTATGAGTAGTTTATCTTGTGAGAGACTAGCAAGATGCCCATGCGTTGCACGGAACATCAAGATGCATTTATATGAGTAGTTTATCTTGTGAGAGAAAAGGATGAACGAGGGAAGGCCTTATTTGCAAATGTGGAGAGGGGTGTGGGTATCTTTTTGCAAAATTGCCATACTTTCCTTCCTATCCGTCAGATATAAATCGGACGGCCTATATTGCAGGATGGCAGGCACACTATCATCACCAACTCCTTTTTTTATCTCTACTCCTATAAAAGACTCAGTTGGTGATGATGGTGTGTCTGCTGAGGGAGTCCTGGACTAAGGGGTCCTCGGGCGTCCGGCCCATTATCCTTTGGGCCGGACTGATGGGCTGTGAAGACATGAAGGCCGAAGACTGCACCGTGTCCGGATTGGACTCTACTTGGCGTGGAAGGCAAGCTTGGCGATCGAAGATTCCTTCTTATGTAACTGGCTCCATGTAAACCCTAGATCCCCTCGGTGTCTATATAAACCAAAGGGGATAGTCCGGAAAGGACCACATATATACTCATTATGATACCCACATAGGCTAGACTTCTAGGGTTTAGCCATTACGATCTTGTGGTAGATCCACTCTTGTAACACTCATATCATCAATATCAATCAAGTAGGACGTAGAGTTTTACCTCCATAGAGAGGGCCCGAACCTGGGTAAACATTGTGTCCCCCGTCTCCTGTTACCATCGATCCTAGACGCACAGTTCGGGACCCCCTACCCGAGATCCATCGGTTTTGACACCGACATTGGTGCTTTCATTGAGAGTTCCACTATGCCGTTGACAAAAGGTTCGATGGCCCCCTCAATCGTCAATAATGACGCTGTCCAGGGACGAATCTTCCTCCCCGGACAGATCTTCGTATTCGGCGGCTTTGTACTGCAGGCCAACTCGCTTGGCCATCTGGAACAGATCGACACCCACGCCCCTGGCCATCAGGTCAGATTCGATAGCTTGAACTACGCCATAGACATCCGTGGAGACCTGATCTCCGAGGGATTTGAGCCCGCGCTGATCTCTCCTCCTTATCCCGATGAACATGACTTAAATCTGTCATCGAATCACACCCAGGAGATGGTTCCTGCGGCTGCAGCGACCTTAGAGCCGAAGCAGATCGAGCCATCTGAGGCCTTAGAGTCCGCGGGGCTGGAGCCGCACATGGACTCGACGCCCCACAATATTCGCTTTAACGGAACTGCGGACTCATCTCCGGCTATAAGTTCCGGACTGTGTACGCCCGCGGACACCGAGCTAGATTGGTTATCGATCTCCGAGTTCAGCGCCGCTGACGTTTTCCAGCACTCGCCTTTGGGTGACGTGCTAAAATCTTTAAAGAATCTGTCCCTGGAAAAGGACTCCCAGCCGAACTATGTCCAGTTCGAGCTAGAGACGGATGATGAGGAATTTTGCTTCCCACCCGCCACCCACTTCATAGCCACCGTCGATGACTTAACCAACGTGCTTGACTATGGCTCCAAAGACATCGACGGCAAGGATGACGATGCCGACAAGGACCAAGGCCAAGACTCGCCATTCACTGGATGTTGGACGGCTACCTCTTCGTACGACGTGTACATGGTTGATACACCTAAAGGATCTGGCGACGACAAAGAAGAGCCGGATGCGAACAAAACCTCCGAGACACAATCCAAGCGTTGGCGGCCCAAACGCCACCCTAAGCCCCATCACTCAAAGGACGTCAACACTGGCACCGGAGAAAATAGTACTCCAGGCAACGCCGAAAACAGTGAAGACCCCGCCGGGGCTACATCCGAACAGGAACACGACAGCAAGCTAGACAACACTGACAAACGGGCCATAGATGATGTCCCGGAGGATGATAGTTACCGTCCACCCTCTAAGGAGGAGACAAGCCTTGGCAACGAAGACTTCATCGTGCCCGAGGATCCTCTTGGGCAGGAGCGCTTCAAGATTCATCTCATAGCTACTGCAAGGAGCCTGAAAAAGAAACAACAACAGCATCAAGCTGAACAAGACCTGCTCGTCGACAGATGGACTGATGTCCTGACAGCCGAGGAATACGGCCTCAACCGCCCAACGAAGAGATACCCGAAACGCAGACTGATACCTCAATTCGATGATGAGGCACCGGAGCATATATCTCCCTCGCGCAATGCGGATCGACCACCACGTGGTCGGGACAGGGCGGCGGAACGGCCAACCCACGGTCGAGATAAAGCGGAAACTCAGGCCGAACAGCAGACCGCCCCACCACCCCATCAAAATAGGGACGGAAGAGTTCGGGGCCATATGTACGACCTCCGACAGACCCTGTATAGTAGAGCAGGACACAGAAGATTGATCTACGGATCACGAGGACGTGCCTCGAGGCGCGACGACGGCTACGTATTCGGACGTGACAAACCTAACCACGCTCGAGCCGAATGCCGTAGACGGACTCCTTTAGAGCTCCGCCATGATGCGGCCCAATATAGAGGCGCCGCACACCCCCTCTGCTTCACAGATGAAGTACTGGATCATGAAATCCCCGAGGGGTTCAAGCCCATCAATATCGAATCATACGACGGCACAACCGATCCTGCAGTATGGATCGAGGATTTCATTCTCCACATCCACATGGCCTGAGGAGACGATCTCCACCCCATCAAATACCTCCCATTAAAACTCAAAGGACCAGCTCGGCACTGCTTAAATAGCCTGCCTGAGAACTCAATCGGCATCTGGGAGGACTTGGAAGAGGCTTTCCTCGACAACTTCCAAGGAACTTATGTCCGGCCGCCAGATGCTGATGAGCTAAGCCACATAGTTCAACAACCCGGAGAATCGGCTAGAAAATTCTGGACTAGGTTCCTAACCAAAAAGAACCAGATCGTCGACTGTCCGGACGCCAAGGCCCTAGCAGCCTTCAAACACAGCATCCGGGATGAATGGCTAGCACGCCATCTCGGACAAGAAAAGCCAGAGCCAATGGTAGCCCTTACGGCACTCATGACCCGCTTTTGCGCAGGCGAGGACAGCCGGCCGGCTCGTAGCAAAAACATAGCCAGTGAGGCAGGCCCTACAGAGGCCAGGAACAGCACCGGCAAGCTCCGGCGCAATAGACACAAACGCAGGAGCAATGGCGACAACACCAAAGACACCACAGTCAACGCCGGATTCAGTGGCTCCAAGTCCGGCCAACGGAAGAAACCCTACAAAAGAAATAACAAAGGACCTTCCAGCCTGGACTACATACTCGACCGCCCATGCGAAATTCATGGCACCCCGGATAAACAAGACAATCATACCAACAGGTATTGTTGGGTCTTCAAGCAGGCTGGCAAGTTAAATGCCGAAAACAAAGAAAAGGGATCACAAAGTGAGGACAAGGAAGAAGAGCCCCGACAGCCGAACACCGGGGGACAGAAGAAATCCCCCCACCAAGTCAAAATGGTGAACATGATATACGCCATGCACATCCCCAGAAAGGAGCGCAAACGAGCACTCAGGGACGTCTATGCGGTAGAGCCAGTCGCCCCAAAGTTCAATCCATGGTCATCATTTCCGATCACCTTCGATCGACGAGATCATCCAACTAGTATCCTCCATGGCGGTTTAGCCACACTAGTCCTGGACCCAATCATCAACGGATTCCACCTAACACGAGTCCTGATGGATGGCGGAAGCAGCGTCAACCTGCTGTATCAGGATACAGTACGGGAGATGGGCATTAATCCCTCACGAATCAAACCAACAAAGACTACCTTTAAAGGAGTCATACCAGGTGTAGAGGCCCGCTGTACGGGCTCAATCACGTTGGAGGTGGTCTTTGGTTCTCCAAACAACTTCCGAAGCGAAGAGTTAATCTTTTATATCGTCCCCTTCTGCAGCGGCTACCACGCACTACTCGGATGAACCGCGTTTGCTAGATTTAACACAGTGCCACACTATGCTTATCTCAAGCTCAAGATGCCCGGTCCACGCGGCGTCATAACAGTCAATGGCAATACGGAACGCTCCCTCCGAACAGAGGAGCAGACCGCCGCCCTAGCAGCTGAAGCATAGAGCGGCCTTCTCAATTAGCATTACAACCCAGCCGCCGAGCCCCTGGACACCATCAAGCGGGTCCGGACTACACCGCAACAGGACAGCGCGGCTCGTCAAGAGCTCGACTAGCAATTCGGCCTCTGTCCTAGCCCCAATAAGGTAGTGGCATTCGTACCACGCGTACACAATTACGCACTCAAAATTCCATGGACATCGACGGAGGCACGAGATAACCCGGGGTCTACAATCCAGCCAGACCGATCCCGGACACACATACTTTTACCTCTTTTTCTTGTTTCAGGCACCCTTTTCCGCGGGCCTGATGTCAAGTCGTTTGGAAGGACTGAAATACAACGGAGGCAAGCAACACAAGTGTGAAGGGTAACCTTTATACGTTCTTCTTGACGGTATTCATACTTATTTCTCAGGACCCGCACGCTGCGCCCTATTGATGCTGGCATGTTAAATGGTCGGATACTTCTCCCACCATCTGTACAAGATACGCCTTGACGTATCCATCCAGTTATAATAAAATGGTTCGTGGCCTAGTTCCTGTGGTTTTCGCTTCTTACTTCGTTTTTATTTTCAATCTGCTTATTTGCTGCATCGACACTCTTTTACGTTTAATATTCACCAGGGGCTACCTATCGCCCCACAGTAGGGCAACACAGTCTGAACACTTTTTATATATGTTCGACACCCTGAATTTAGCATTATATGCATTGGCTCCGAATCATGTCTTTGGTCAATAGTTGGGTTGCCCGGCTCCTGTGCTTGCTACCCTACGCTCCGCTCTATCGGCTAGGGTAGTAAAGGGAGAACTACCGCGATTGTGCCCTGGCTTTGACCAGACGAGAACCTCAGTAGAGAAAGCCGAAAACTGACTGTCATGATGTGGCGAGAGCCAGTCAGCTACTCGAGGGTTACAAATTGTTGGAGATTTTTTCCGCGTTACGCGAGACATCGGAACTTCCCGATCATATGTTGACAGTACCCTGGATTAAACCAGGGGCTGCGCCCATGCTTTATTATAAAACTCGTATGGCTAAGTGAGGGCGTTAAAGCCATAAAGTCTGATTGCCTTGTTCGTTGCGCTAAACAACTACTTCAAGGACCATGTAATTGGATCAAGATTGTTTAGATTCCATCCCAAACACCTCCATACTATCTACGTGAGGGCAGAAGCTGACAACGGGCCAACCCTCAGATTACACACAACATAGCCGCATAGGAGGAAACAATTCAAAGCATAATAAAATTACTTTACAACAACTAGCTTTGTTCCCATAATACAAGACAAAGGCAACATGAATACATTTATTCAAATACAATGTCCTGCGAACATTGCGCCGCTACAAGTCGAGACCCTTCTACAACATCCTCGAAATATCGTTCGGGTGTGCGGTGCTCCTTGCCCTCCGGCGGCCCGCTGGCGACTTCAACAACGTTCATCTTCGCCCACCACATCTTGCAGTGAGCGAAGGCCATACGGGCACCTTCAATATGGATGGAGCGCTTGATAATGTCCAGCCGAGGACAGGCATCCACCATACGCCTCATGAGTCCGAAGTAGCTACTAGGCATAGCTTCGGCTGGCCACAACCGGATTATCACATCCTTAATGGCTAGTTCGGCCACCCTATGCAGCTCCACCAACTGTTTCAGCTGATCACTGAAGGACATGGGATGCTCTGGTGCCTCATACTGCGACGAGAAGAGCGTCTCCAAAGAACCCCTCCTTTGGCTCAATAGAACTTCACGGTGTCTGATACACTGTGTGGCAAATCCGCAAAAGCCCCTGGGGAACTCTGAACCCGGGTGAGTAAAAGGTACTACTTCTCCGCATACTTGCTTTGAATCTTAAATGCCTTACCCGCTGTGATCTTCTTGGCCTCCTGGATCTCCTGGAGGGCGGCCTGGGCCTCATTCTGTGCGGTCTCTGCGCTCTGACAAGCCTTGGTGAGTTTGGTCCCTCGAACCAACACATCATGCTCCAAGGCCTCGCATTTTTTCACCGCATCTTGGAGCTCCTGGTGGACTTCTTTGACCCGGGCATGTAGCTTCTTCCGTGCGGCTTGCTGCTGGATAGCCTACTCCTCGGCCTCGCCCAAGGCCTTCCTCAGGGCCTCGACTTCGGTCGCGGCTTCTGCACATATCACAATACCGCTGTCAATATACAGCGTTTATCCCTTCCCGAACATATAGCAAGTCGTTCCTCACCTTGCTTCACCTAGAGCCTAACCTTAACCTCGCCGAGCTCATTCTCGGTCTGCTCCAGCCTCCACTTCAGCTCGGAGACCTCGGCAGCATGCGAGATCGCGGCCAACAGGGACGCCTGCTCATTAATACATATTCAGTCAGCCTCTTATAATTAAGGATTGATCCCCTGTCTGGTCCTCCTCGCCGAACACTGGACAACGTCTCAGAGGCTACAGACTATACAGGGCTTTTCTCTTTTCTTACCTCGAAACCTGTTAATAGGCTACTACAGGCTTCATTCAGTCCGCTCTTGGCGGACTAAACCTTCTCGACCACCGCACCCATAAGGATACGGTGCTCGTCCACGATGGAGGCGCTTTGTAGCGCCCCCATCGGGTCATCTGGCGCTCCTGGATGGACATGAGCCACCGGTGGAAGCAAAGCACCCCCCTCCTTCAAAGGGGGCTGCTTGCCCGATTTCGGAGCCATATGGGTCTCCAGAATCGTATTCGGATGAGGGCCGAACTGGATACGACCCTCTTTGCCAGTCTCCATGGGGATTGACTCCCCCATGTGTCCGGCAGTGGAGGTCCCGCCTTGTGGCGCCTCCTGGACAAAGTCTTGGGCTCCTCCCTTCGGAGAGGTCCTCCGAGATAACACTTCAGTGTCATCCCTAGCCCCAGGGGAGTAAGCAGGCGGTGGTGACATGCTCGCCATCTCCGACGGAGCCGACGAACCTCCAGATGAAGATCGCTAGATAAGGTCACGGGCCGGACTGCAATAGTGTGGATTAACCATGTTAGAATAATAAAAAGAAAGGGCTGGATATGCGCATAAATAAGCCATGTCACTTATGATGCGGCCTGGGGCCTAGTATGGGGGTGACATTCCGGACGACTATCAACATCCCACGCGGTATTGACCGCTGGGGCGCCCTTCCCCTTATTGGGCGCTTGCGCCTCCAGATGTGTCGAGGCCACCCTTTTCTTCTTCTTCTGCTCAGGAGGAGGGTTTTTTTCCTCCTCCTCCTCCTCTTCCTCATTGTTGTCCTCGGGGACAGAGAAATGGGCCTCGTCGTCTTCGGACGCCACATCCGAAGTGCCCTTGCGACGGGGGCCGCTCTTGGCCCCCTTGGCTTTCTTCTTAGCCTTCTTCTCCGGCGCCGTATATGGCGCCGGCACCAGCATCTTCGCCAGGCGCGGGATGACTGGTTCTTTGGGCAATGGAGCCGGACACTGGATCCACTTCGCCCTCTCCACCCAGTCCTGAGGAAGCAATACTAAAGTCTCAGACATCATCCTCGAAACATTTAAGTTGGGAGTACATCAAAAGTAACATACCTCGCTGGCGGGGCGGTAACAATTGTGACCACTGTCTGAGTCCGTGGCCGGTGGCCTCTTGTTGCCCTTAAAGAGCAACTTCCGGGCCCCTTTGTGAGAAGTATCGAAGAGCCTTTTTAAGGTTTGGTGCTTCTTCGAATTTAATTCCCATAAAGGGCGGCTACGACGCTAGCACGGAAGAATCGGGCAGATTAGCATCACTTGGATAACGTCGACGAGCTTGATATCCTTGGTCACCATGCTTTGAACGCACGTCTGTAGCGCTATCAGCTAGTCAGGTGCACACCAGTCCGGACTCTTCTCAACCAAGGAGGTGAGTCGCATGGGAGCGCTGGAGCGGAATTCAGCAG
The DNA here is from genome assembly GCF_003073215.2 of Triticum urartu. Taxonomy (NCBI): domain Eukaryota; kingdom Viridiplantae; phylum Streptophyta; class Magnoliopsida; order Poales; family Poaceae; genus Triticum; species Triticum urartu. Next base: position 134,212,815 of record NC_053022.1, read on the forward strand.
CAGCGGCCTAGGTGGTGCCGCAAGGTTCTGTAATATAGAACCACTGCTTCTGCCATTCCTTTACTATCTCAACAAAGGTGCCTTTGGGCCATGAGACGTTGGATAGCTTGCTAAACATGCCCCCTCCGCACTACGCGTGCTATCCCTCCACCACCTTTGGCTTCATGTTGAAGACTTTGAACCACATCCCGAAGTGGGGACGGACGCGGAGGAAAGCCTCACACACGACGATGAACGCCGAGATGTTGAGGAAGGAATTCGGGGACAGATCATGGAAATCTATCCCATAGTAGTACATCAGCCCGCAGACAAAAGGGTGGAGTGGAAACCCTAGCCCGCGGAAGAAATGGGGTATGAATACCACCCTCTCTGTGGGCTCCGGCGTGGGGACAACTTGTCCCTCGGCTGGCAGATGATGGGTGATCTCCTTCGCCAAATATCCAGCCGCCCGGAGCTTAGTAATGTCCTCCTCCTTGATGGAGGAGACCATCCACTTGCCCTGACCACTAGATCCGGACATGGTTGCTTGAGTGGAAAGGAGATGAGAGCTTGGGCGTTGGAGCTTGAGATCAGAAAGGTAGAGACAGAGAAAGAGTGTGAGGAGAGGAAGAGGGAATCCTTATCCCCTTATAAAGGCAGTAAATATTAAATGCCTCCTCACTCGCCTTAGGATTCGCCTGTTCCCTAGGGCTGTATAAACGACACGGTTGAGTTACCCATGCCCGCATTGATGAGAATCCCGTAATAAGGGGACACGATCTCTGTTTTGACAAGATGTGCCAGTAGCAACCACGCCTCGTAGCATGGATTGGATGAAGAAAAACGGTTCGAAATTATAACCGGACAGACGTGATGTCGTGTTGAAAAAAAGCTGTCAACAGATTAGATTTGTGCAAAAATTATATTCTCTCTACGGTTGTGTATGGTGTACGTAATAGGTCAGGATACTATCATTACATCCGAAGACTATCTTGGAGTTCGGAGAAAAGGGGAACCCGCCATGCAATTCCGAAGACAATCTGCATGTCGGACTCCTCGTCATTGAAAGCAAGGTTCGGGGGCTACTGAGGGAGTCTTGGACTAAGGGGTCCTCGAGCGTCCGGCCCATTATCCTTTGGGTCGGACTGATGGGCTGTGAAGACATGAAGGCAGAAGACTGCACCTTGTCCGGATTGGACTCTACTTGGCGTGGAAGGCAAGCTTGGCGATCGAAGATTCCTTCTTATGTAACCGGCTCCATGTAAACCCTAGATCCCCTCGGTGTCTATATAAACCGAAGGGGATAGTCCGGAAAGGACCACACATATACTCATTATCATACCCACATAGGCTAGACTTCTAGGGTTTAGCCATTATGATCTTGTGGTAGATCCACTCTTGTAACACTCATATTCATCAATATCAATCAAGTAGGACGTAGAGTTTTACCTCCATAGCGAGGGCCCGAACCTGGGTAAACATTGTGTCCCCCATCTCCCGTTACCATTGATCCTAGATGCATAGTTCGGGACCCCCTACCCGAGATCCGCCGATTTTGACACCGACATCTGCCATCCATCATTTCTGACCATCAGATCTGCATCTAACAACTATGATGTAAGTCATGGCTTTTTGCAACAAGACCCCACACTTCTCTACTCCAATTTGCAGAAACCCCTTAGTTATTGAAACCAACCACATCCCTCCCCCACCTCATCAAAACATCCACAAGGAATATATTTTGAGTGAAACCTAATACGAGTATATTTTTAGTGATATATACACCAAACTAGAGTGTTTTTCTTTCAAGTTTGTGAACATGTATTATTATATTTTGGATCCATTGCAACGCACGGGCACATTGCTAGTATGAGTAGAGAAAAGGATGAATGAGGGAAGGCCTTATTTCCAAACGTGGAGAGGGGTGTGGGTATCTTTTTGCAAAATTGCCATAGTTTCCTTCCTATCCGTTAGATAAAAATCTGACGACCTATATTGCAGGATGGCACGTACACGATCATCACCAACTCTATTTTCTACTCCCTCTGTGCCTAAATATTTGTCTTTTTAGAGATTTCAACAAGTGACTACATACAGAGAAAAATGAGTGAATCTACACTCTAAAATATGTCTACATACACATCTGTATGTGGTAGTCCATTTGAAATCTGAAAAAGACAAATATTTAGGAACTGATGGAGTATAAGAGTAGACATTGAGATATATTTCCAGCATGGTCTACAACAAAAATGTGCTGGACTGGTTAGCGCCGGATGCTCGCAACGCGATGACCTGAGTTCGAATTCTGTCTTTAACTTTAGATTTTTATATTATATATTACTTATTTAATATATACTTCTTTCGCTACTGTACTGACAGTGGAACCGATAGAGTACTTAGAATACAAGATTAAGGATGGACTTATTTCTTTTTAACTTTCTGTACGAATCTGTAGCCACCTTGCAAGTCACGTGTACACTGTACATGCAATTAAATTTTTATAGAGGGAGGATCATACACGCAATTAAATCAAATGGATTGGGTGTGACTCTATTATTTCCAGCATAAGAGCATCTCCAACGGCAGCCGTCAAATTTCCTCCCGCTTCCTTCCGCGGAGGACGACATCAAACACCGACAACATATATTTTCACAACTCTAACCAACCAGATGAAATTCGTGCAAACACGAACTATTTTCATATAAGCATGCAGGATTTCGTGTAAAAAAGCCGGATCTTCATATAAACATGATGGATTTCATTACATTTACATGAACTAAGCAGTGCTAATCCGGCTCTCTTGGTATAATTAATACTCCCTCCGTCCGGAAATACTTGTCCTAGAAATGAATGTATCTAGACTTATTTTAGTTATAGATACATCCAATTTATCCATTCTTAGAAAAAATATTTCCCGCCAGCCGGAGAGGGAGTACCTAATCTAAATGGCCGCTCGTGGATCCCTTTGTCTTCCTCATGTCCGGCAGACACTTGCGGGGTCGACGAAGGTCCTCGGAAGAGACGAAGCAGCAAAGAAACCACCTGAATGCGCAGTCGTCGCTTCATCGGTGGCCTTCATGGGACCCAAGTGGCGGCGGCCTCCCGTGTTCTACTTCTCCTTGATGATGGCGGCGGACACGAAGAAGCTGGCCACCGACTCGTCACTCTCCAGGCACCCGGCCTCTGTCTCTGCCTGCATGGCATTGCCACAAGCACGGGAGGCGCGCCCACAAACACGGGAGGCGTAGCCACCGCAAACACTGGTGGCGCGGTACGACGTGGCAGCGACGATGCCCGTACCAGCGTGGAGCAACTCGCCCCTCCTCATCGAGCTGAACTGGAGCAGCGAGTTGCTGAACCACGCGCCGGATTGGGGCAGCAACTGGCTCCGTTGGGCCAACCGAGGTTGATGAAGCACCGAGTGGCCTCGCCCGTATCCGGAGGGATCGGCGGGCCCCCCAGCCGGGTAGTATGCCGGAGAACGGCTCCTCGGAAGCCATCGGAAGAGTGGAGAAAATGGTGAAGGAGGAGATGGGGGAGCGGCGAAGGGGTGCGATTCTTGCCCGCTATCTGTCTGGCCTCGTTTAAATAGAGGGCGGACGGTAGGAGCTTGGCCGGCGTCTAGCCTCGTTTAAACTGAGGGCGGACGGGAGGACCTCGGTCGGTGTTGCGTTTAATTTCGGCCCGCTCATGAACGGACGTGTGGCCTGATGTCTACTACTCAACCTTCTTCTTGTAGACATTGTTGGGCCTCCAAGTGCAAAGGTTTGTAGGGCAGTAGCAAATTTCCCTTAAGTGGATGACCTAAGGTTTATCAATCCATGGGAGCCATAGGATGAAGATGGTTTCTCTCAAACAACCCTGCAACCAAATAACAAAGAGTCTCTTGTGTCACGAACACACCCAATACAATGGTAAATTGTATAGGTGCACTAGTTCGGCGAAGAGATGGTGATACAAGTGCAATATGGATGGTAGATATAGGTTTTTGTAATCTGAAAATATAAAAACAGCAAGGTAACTAATGATAAAAGTGAGCTAAAATGGTATTGCAATGCTAGGAAACAAGGCCTAGGGTTCATACTTTCACTACTGCAAGTTCTCTCAACAATAATAACATAATTGGATCATATAACTATCCCTCAACATGCAACAAATAGTCACTCCAAAGTCACTAATAGCGGAGAACAAACGAAGAGATTATGGTAGGGTATGAAACCACCTCAAAGTTATTCTTTCGGATCGATCTATCATAGAGTTCGCACTAGAATAACACCTTAAGACACAAATCAACCAAAACACTAATGTCACCTAGATACTCCAATGTCACCTCAAGTATCCGTGGGTATGATTATACGATATGCATCACACAATCTCATATTCATCTATTCAACCAACACATAGAACCTCAAAGAGTGCCCCAAAGTTTCTACCAGAGAGTCAAGACGAAAACGTGTGCCAACCCCTATGCATAAGTTCACGAGGTCACGAAACTCGCAAGTTGATCACCAAAACATACATCAAGTGGATCACGTGATATCCCATTGTCAGCACAGATAAGCACATGCAAGACATACATCAAGTGTTCTCAAATCCTTAAAGACTCAATCTGATAAGATAACTTCAAAGGGAAAACTCAATCCATTACAAGAGAGTAGAGGGGGAGAAACATCATAAGATCCAACTATAATAGCAAAGCTCGCGATACATGAAGATCATATCACCTCAAGAACACGAGAGAGAGAAAGATCAAACACATAGCTACTATTACATACCCTCAGCCCCGAGGGTGAACTACTCCCTCCTCATCATGAAGAGCGCCGGGATGATGAAGATGGCCATCAGAGAAGGATTCCACCCTCCGGTAGGGTGCCGGAACGGGTCTAGATTGGTTTACGGTGGCTACAGAGGCTTCTAGCGGCGGAACTCCCGATCTATTCTCCTCCTTGATGTTTTTAGGGTATATGGACATATATAGGTGTAAGAAGTTGGTCAGGGGAGCCACGGGGGGCCCACGAGGGTGGGGGCGTGCCAAGGGGGGGGGCAGGCGCGCCTCCCTGCATCGTGGCTAGCTCGAAGCTTCCCTGACGTCTTCTACAAGTCTCCTGGATTGCTTCCATTCCAAAAATAAGTTTCTGAAGTTTCACGTCAATTTTACTCCGTTTGATTTTCTTTTTCTGCGATACTATAAAACAAGGAAAAAATAGAAACTGGCACTGGGCTCTAGGTTAATAGGTTAGTCCCAAAAATCATATAAAATAGCATATAAATGCATATAAAACATCCAAGGTTGATAATATAATAGCATGGAACAATAACAAATTATGGATACGTTGGAGACGTATCAAGCATCCCCAAGCTTAATTCCTACTCGTCCTCAAGTAGGTAAATGATAAATACATAATTTTTGATGTGGAATGCTAGCTACCATATTTATCAATGTAATCTTCTTTGTTGTGGCAAGAATATTCAGCTTAAAGACAAAAGTTTAATATTGACATAAAAATAATAATACTTCAAGCATACTAACCAAGCAATCATGTCTTCTCAAAATAACATGGCCAAAGAAAGCTATCCCTACAAAATCATATAGTCTGGCTATGCTCTATCTTCGTCACACAAAATATTTAAATCATGCACAACCCCGATGACAAGACAAGCAATTATTTCATACTTTTGATGTTCTCAAACTATTTCAATCTTCACGTAATACATCAGCATGAGCCATGGACATATCACTATAGGTGGAAATAGAATGGTGGTTGTGGAGAAGACAAAAAGGAGAAGATAGTGTCACATCAACTAGGCGTATTAACGGGCTATGGAGATGCCCATCAATAGATATCAATGTGAGTGAGTAGGGATTTCCATGCAACGGATGCACTAGAGCTATAAGTGTATGAAAGCTCAAAAAGAAACTCAGTGGGTGTGCATCCAACTCGCTTGCTCAAGAAGACCTAGGGCATTTTGAGGAAGCCCATCATTGGAATATACAAGCCAAGTTCTATAATGAAAGATTCCCACTAGTATATGGAAGTGACAACATAGGAGACTCTCTATCATGAGGATCATGGTGCTGCTTTGAAGCACAAGTGTGGTAAAAGGATAGTAGCATTGCCCCTTCTCTCTTTTTCTCTCATTTTTTTATTTTTTGGTTTGGGCTTTCTCTTTTTTATGGCCTCTTTTTTTTCTCTTTTTTATCATTTTTCGTCCGGAGTCTCATCCCGACTTGTGGGGGAATCATAGTCTACATCATCCTTTCCTCACTGGGACAATGCTCTAATAATGATGACCAACACACTTTTATTTAGTTACAACTCACCAAATTACAACTCGATACTTAGAACAAAATATCACCCTATGTGAATGCCTCCGGCGGTGTACCGGGATGTGCAATGACTCATGAGTGACATGTATGAAAGAATTACGAACGGTGGCTTTGCCACAAATATGATGTCAACTACATGATCATGTAAAGCAATATGACAGTGATGGAGCATTTCATAATAAACGGAACGGTGGAAAGTTGCATGGCAATATATCTCGGAATGGCTATGGAAATGCCATAATAGGTAGGTATGGTGGTTGTTTTAAGGAAGATATATGGTGGGTTTATGGTACCAGCGAAACTTGCGCAGTACTAGAGAGGCTAGCAATGGTGGAAGGGTGAGAGTGTGTATAATCCATGGACTCAACATTAGTCATAAAGAACTCACATACTTATCGCAAAAATCTATTAGTTATCGAAACAAAGTACTACGTGCATGCTCCTAGGGGGATAGATTGGTAGGAAAAGACCATATCTAAACACAGGCTAGATGTATAAAATAGCATGGAACAAAGAAAAAACAGAAACTGGCACTGGGCTCTAGGTTAATAGGTTAGTCCCAAAAATCATATAAAATAGCATATAAAACATCCAAGGTTGATAATATAATAGCATGGAACAATCAAAAATTATAGATACGTTGGAGACGTATCATGGCCGGAGTAGGTTTCTCGGTTTGCATGCAGGTTTAACGGAGGGGTTTGATGGAGGCAAGGAGGCATGTTCAGCCAGGCCTAGAGCAGGCGGCGTAGTACTATTCGATTTAACAGCGGGCGGTGCAGTTCCCGATACGGCTTTAATGCAAACGAGGGAGGGATAGAGGTTCCCGAAATGTTGAATGGCCAATGATGCATCTCCTTAAATTAGCATCGTGCATGCATGAGGGAAGTAATGGGAGGAGGACCAAGAAAATAGGCTGCACGATGTGAATGCAATGTAGTTTGCACTCATATAAAGGCGCCCCTCAATTCCAATGCATCTAGCACATCGTACGCACCTAAGCATAGGCCTTAGCACCTACACTAAGCTCAAAAGTTCTCACTCCAGACCCATGGCAGCGATGCACGCGAGAGGCAAGCATTTGTGCCAGATGGTCCACGACGCCGGCCTGCAGCATGGTGCCGAGGATTGTCTCCAAACGGTGTTCGCGACTGGCTGGTGGATGGCCGCCGTCGACGCCAACTATGACTCTCAGTTGGACCAGATGGTTGTTGCCAGCACCAACAAGTTCACCGTCCTCAAGAAGCTCGGGGACAACATCGTCGTACTCCTCCAGCCCGCGCGCCCAGGCTCCTCATTGCCTGCCACCCTAATCGGCCTCCTTGACTGGAACCTCTTTCAAGCACTGGTGGCCCTGCGACTGCCCGCCGATGCCATGAAAAATGTCCACCTGGAGGTCGCGCTCGCCACAGGGCGCCTCGCCCTGCAAGAATTCGTCGACCTACACATCCACATGTACGAGAAAATTGTGTACATAGGTATCTACAAGGCCATTTAGGACGCTACGACGCTGACCTTCCTCAACCGGCTTGAAGCCTTGGATGCCTTTGCTGAGAAGCACCTTGACCTTGCCACAAAAGCCGCCGCTCCTTAGCCGTCGGTTGGGTGCCCAGCGCACTAAGTTGGGGAGGAGGAGGTCGTACATTGATGGATGCATCTTTCTTCTTGCCTCCTGTAACCACCACTGCGATCGCATCATCGTGGCCTTAATTCTTATTGTGCTATCGCATTCTCGTTCTAGTCAATACCGACATGTGCGATCCCTTTGCTTAATTTTATGCATCACTGTAACTAGTACTCCATCCGTCAATTTATAAGTTGTGCTTACCTTTTCCATCAAGTTCGTGCAATGCACGGGCATATTTCTAGAAACACTAGAACATGTCGGACCGCATGTGACCAAACCGATGATGCACCAACCTAGCTACTACTTTGGATCCGTTGTAATGCACAGTCACATTGCTAGTAAAAGGAAAAGGCCTACTGCGTTCGCGTCGCACCCCCACATGCCTGGGAATTGGGAGTACTCTATGGCCCGTCTGGCACACCACATAGCTAGGGAAGGCGTGTTGCCTAGCATTTTCACTTTCATGTGGGACCGCCGTTGAGCAAACCGACTATCAGCAAACTGCACCCCGCCCGCCGCCGGGTTGGAAAACAGAAATGAGGGGAAGATCTAGCTATAGCATGAAAGCCAAGAAATTTGGTGTCTGATGGGGCTCGTTGATAGAGTGTTATCTATTCATAACTAGCAAGATGCCCATGCGTTGCACGAAAAATCAAGATGCATTTGTATGAGTAGTTTATGTTGTGGGAGAAAAGGATGAACAAGAGAAGGACTTATTTGCAAATGTGGAGAGGGGTGTGGGTACCTTTTTGCAAAATTGCCATAGTTTTCTTCCTACCCGTTAGATATAAATCGGACGACCTATATTGCAGGATGGCAGGCACACCATCATCACCAACTCTGTTTCTTATAAGAGTATAGATATAGATATAGATATAGACACATATATAGATATAGATACAGAGAGTAGAGATTCGGGTGCAATGCATGTGTACCTTACTAGTTGGTTACCAAATCTCATCCGGGTTTGGCACGAGCTCGTACTGTGGGAGCACCACAAGGCCTGCCGCAGGAGTTACATTTCCCTCTCAGGGCCTATGGGACCGAGCTTCAGTGACTGAGTGCATCGGCCTATGAGTCAATGACATGCAGACCTTAAATGCGGCTGGCACACATGTCATTCTCATGGTGGTGGCGTGGTTCGCGACTCACTCATTCGAGATGAACCGGCCGGTGGTGGCGTGGTTGTGGCAAGGGTGCCACAACTGGGCATCGAGGCGTTACGAGGCGTAGATGGACACACCAGTGGGTACTACCTGTAGTACATAAGTACTCCAGCTGAGGATTGATGCCTAGGATGAAATGTGTCACACCCACTGGATGAAAATTCGATGGTGCGGGAGTACGGATCGGAGCACAGGAGCGGAGCAGGAAAACCACATCCAATCGGGTGTGGCTGTGGTAGAAAGTTGATGGTCGCCGCAGTTTAGCTGGCCTGCATGTCATGCAGACAAAGGCAGAGGAGCGGTGGGGCCGAGAGGGATGAGGCGCACGTCGGGGGATGTCGTGCCATGGGTTGGAGCGGCATCGTGGGAATCACGTGTGGGTGTGGCAGTGGTAGAAACAAGAAACATGATGGTCGTCGCGGTTCAACTTCCATGGACAAGCTGTCATGTCTGCTGACACATGCATTGCATATTGCTCACTACAAGGAGCAGTAGTTGAGAAAACTTGTTCCAAAGATACCATTTTTCCGATAAAATTCTCGAGATATCATTAGTTTTTACACATGGGATTACTCCTGCAAGGGTCAATCACAATAGGTGTTTTGTAAAAAAAAATGCATCTTGATGTTCCCTGCAATGCACGGGCATCTTGCTAGTTATAAAAGAAGCCCACACGGGCATCTTGCCGCAGGGTGTGCCACCGACCCAAACTCAATATTTTTTCAGACGCTTAGGTGCACCGGATGCCATGCCACGCTACAAAATGTTAAAAAAACAGCTCCAATTTTTTTGAAACCTGTTTTCTTCAAACCATCAAAATAGCCCGAGGAATATATTTTGAGTGAAGCATGATTTACTTTTACTGATATATGTATATCAAAACTAGAGTGTTATATTTCAAGCCCGTGAACAAGTATTATTCTACTACTTTGGATCCATTGCAACGCACGGGCCAACACATTGGTAGTAGTAGTATCTATCTCTATCTCTACTCTACTCTTATAAAAACAGAGTTGTTGATGAGGGTGTGCCTGCCATCCTACAATATAGGCCGTCCGATTTATATCTGACGGATAGGAAGGAAACTATGGCAATTTTGGCAAAAAATACCCACACCCCTCTTATACTAGCAAGATGACCGTCCGTTGCACGGAACATCATCATGCCTTCCCTCATTCATCCTTTTCTCCCACAAGATCTTGATGTTCCGTGCAACGCACGGGCATCTTTCTAGTCTCTACTCTTACAAAAAACATAGTTGGTGATGATGGTGTGTCTGCCACCCTGCAATATAGGTCGTCCGATTTATATCTGATGGATAGGAGGAAAACTGTGGCAATTTTGCAAAAATAAACCTACACCCCTCTCCACATTTGCAAATAAGGCCTTCCCTCGTTCATCCTTTTCTCTCACAAGATAAACTACTCATACAAATGCATCTTGATGTTTCATGCAACGCACGAGGATGTTTCCTTAGGGGTCTCGATACGTCTCCAACATATCTATAATTTTTGATTGTTCCATGCTATTATATTATCAACCTTAGATGTTTTATATGCATTTATATGATATTTTATATGATTTTTGGGACTAACCTATTAACCTAGAGCCTAGTGCCAGTTTCTGTTTTTCCATGTTTTTGAGTATCGCAGAAAAGGAAAACCAAACGGAGTCCAATTGACCTGAAATTTCACGGATATCATTTTTGGACCAGAAGAAGCCCATGGAGTACCGGAGATGGGCCAGAAGAGTCCCGAGGCCACCACGAGGGTGGGGGGCGTGCCCTACCCCCTGGGCACGCCACCCTACCTCATGGCCGCCTCGGAGACCCCCTGACTTGTCCCCGACGCCAACACCTCTTATATATACCCAAACTTCCAAAAAGAAACCTAGATCGGGAGTTCTGCCGCCGCAAGCCTCTGTAGCCACCGAAAACCAATCTAGACCCGTTCCAGCACCCTGCCGGAGGGGGAAATCCCTCTCTGGTGGCAATATTCATCATCCCGGCACTCTCCATGACAAGGAGGGAGTAGTTCACCCTCGGGGCTGAGGGTATGTACCAGTAGCTATGTGTTTGATCTCTCTCTCTCACGTATTCTTGCTTCGGCACAATCTTGATGTATCGCGAGCTTTGCTATTATAGTTGGATCTTACGATGTTTCTCCCCCTCTACTTTCTTATAATGGATTGTGTTTTCCCTTTGAAGTTATCTTATCGGATTGAGTCTTTAAGGATTTGAGAACACTTGATGTATGTCTTGCATGTGCTTATCTGTGGTGACAATGGGATATCACGTGATCCACTTGATGTATGTTTTGGTGATCAACTTGCGAGTTCCGTGACCTCGTGAACTTATGCATAGGGGTTGGCACACGTTTTCGTCTAGACTCTCCGGTAGAAACTTTTGGGCACTCTTTGAAGTTCTTTGTGTTGGTTGAATAGATGAATCTGAGATTGTGTGATGCATATCGTATAATCATACCCGCGGATACTTGAGGTGACATTGGAGTATCTAGGTGACATTAGGGTTTTGGTTGATTTGTATCTTAAGGTGTTATTCTAATACGAACTCTATGATAAATTGAACGAAAAGAATAGCTTCGTATTATTTTACTAAGGACTCTTGAATAGATCGATCAGAAAGGATAACTTTGAGGTGGTTTCGTACCCTACAATAATCTCTTCATTTGTTCTCCGCTATTAGTGACTCTTTGTTGCATGTTGAGGGATAGTTATATGATCCAATTATGTTATTATTGTTGAGAGAACTTGCACTAGTGAATGTATGAAACCTAGGCCTTGTTTCAACGCATTGCAATACCATTTGTGCTCACTTTTATCATTAATTACCTTGTTGTTTATATATTTTTAGATTACAAAAACCTTTATCTACCATCCATATTACACTTGTATCACCATCTGTTCACCGAACTAGTGCACCTATACAATTTACCATTGTATTGGGTGTGTTGGGGACACAAGAGACTCTTTGTTATTGGTTGCAGGGTTGTTTGAGAGACACCATCTTCATCCTATGCCTCCCACGGATTGATAAACCTTCGGTCATCCACTTAAGGGAAATTTTCTACTGTCCTACAAACCTTTGCACTTGGAGGCCCAACAACGTCTACAAGAAGAAGGTTGTGTAGTAGACGTCAAACTCTTTTCTAGCGCTGTTGCCGGAGAGGTTAGTGCTTGAAGGTATATCTTTAGATATTGCAATCGAATCTTTTTGTTTCTTGTCTTATCACTAGTTTAGTCTATAAAAGAAAATTACAAAAATGGAATTGAGGGTACCTCATATGATTCATCTTTTTAATATCTTTCATGAAAATAAGGATTTCGATAATTGTGCCAAAATGCTAGAAGAAGAATGCATTAAAAAATTTGGCACTAAATCTTTGAATGGTGAGCATGATTGCAATGTTGTTAGTACAAACTCTTTGAATATCCATAGTACTGACGATGATTGCACGAGTCATGATGAAAATGTCTCTTATAAGCATGTCAATTTTTGTGGAGTGCATAGAGTTTGCAAGTACACACCAAATAGGGAAGATAGATTTTGCAAGAGGCATAAGTATTTATAAACTAAATGGTTGCAAGAAAGGCTAGATGTTTGTGCTGAAAATTTAAATTTTCTTAGCCATCCTTGTGAGCTTGGGAATGAACGTAGTCATTTAAATATCCAATGAAAATTGTTTCATGATTGAATCATGTCCAAAAATTGTGATGACCTGATGTCCCTTACACATCATAATGAACTTAGTTTGCTTGTGGGTTATGAAGAAATGAAACGTATAACTAAGGATCTTCCAGAATTTTTCCTTAATAAAGTTCTTGATTTTGATTTAGAGGAAATTTATATGTATTGTGCGGTGAATTGCATCGAAAATACTTATATTGCCAATTACATAAAGTCAAGAAAAAAATTAGAAGATGAAGAGAATACTAATGAAAGGGAAGAGATTTCCCAATATCCTCCTATTTTTTCTTATGATGGATCAGGTAACGAGGAGGAGCCTTCTATCCAACCAATCTCATTAATAAGGAGCTCCAAAAAGAGGGTTAAACCCACACATGATGCGAAGAAGAAAAAGAAAAGACATAGAAGTGAAGGTAAAAAGGTACCCCTCCCAAATGATGTTGCTCCTATTACTCATTGTGATGATGGTAAATGCTATACTATTGGTGCTATCCATACTATTAATGATGAGAGTGATTATGCTTATGATATGAAAAGGCCCAAGCTTGGGGATGCTATGTTTGATGAGAATGACATGTTTGAGAATTTATTTCTGAAATTAATGTTTGTCCCAAGCTTGGGGATGCTATGTTTCATGAATATGATATATTTAACCTCCCAAGTTTTGATATGCAAATTTATTATGATGATAGCATGCCTCCTATTTATGATCATTATTGTGATGATACTTATGCTATAAAAAGTAGAGATGATTATATTTATAGAACTTGTCATGATTATGACTACCCTTTTTCTGAACATTACTCTTTTAATGTGGAAACAATTTGTAGTATTTGAGTTTCTTATGATGCTCCCACTATTCCGAATGAGAAGAAATTTGCTTATGTGGAGAGTAACAAATTTTCTATGCCTGTAGATCATGAAAAGAATGCTTTATGTGATAGTTATATTGTTGAATTCATTCATGATGCTACTGAAAATTATTATGAGGGAGGAATATATGCTTGTATGAATTGCAATAATATCAAGTTTCCTCTCTATGTGCTTAAAATCTTGAAGCTATGCTTGTTTCGCTTTCCTATGCTAGCTGAATCTTGTTCCCATAAGTTGTTTTCTCACAAAATCCCTATGCATATGAAGTGGGTTAGAGTTAAATGTTCTAGTCATATTCTTCATGATGCTCTCTTTATGTTTCAATTCTTATCTTTTATGTGTGCATCATTGAAATCATCATGCCTAGCTAGGGGCGTTAAACGTAAGCGCTTGTTGGGAGGCAACCCAACTTTATTTTGTTCCTTGCCTTTTGCTACTTTTTAGTAATAAATAATTCATCTAGCCTATGTTTAGATGTGGTTTTATGTTTTAATTAGTGTTTTTGCCAAGTAGAACCTTTGGGAAGACTTGGGTGAAGTCTTTGCGATCTTGCTGTAAAAAACAGAAACTTTTGCGCTCACGAGATTAGCTTCCATTTTTTTTACTGGAGAGTGCGTTTAGGTTGATTATTTTTGCAGTTGATTAATAGACAATTTACTCAGGTCCACCAGTTTATTTCAGAATTTTTGGAGTGACAGAAGTATTCGAATGATACAGATTACTACAGACTGTTCTGTTTTTGACAGATTCTGTTTTCATTGTGTTGTTTGCTTATTATGATGAATCTATGAGTAGTATCAGAGGGTATGAACCATATATAAGTTGGAATACAGTAGATATTACACCAATATGAATTTATAATGAGTTCACAACAGTACCTAAGTGGTGATTTATTTTCTTATACTAATGGAGCTTACAAGTTTTCTGTTAAGTTTTGTGTTGTGAAGTTTTCAAGTTTTGGGTAAAGATTCGATGGACTATGGAATAAGGAGTGGAAAGAGCCTAAGCTTGGGGATGCCCAAGGAACCCCAAGGTAATATTCAAGGACAACCAAGAGCCTAAGCTTTTGGATGCCCCGGAAGGCATCCCCTCTTTCATCTTTGTTCATCGGTAACTTTACTTGGAGCTATATTTTTATTCACCACATGATATGTGTTTTGCTTGGAGCGTCATTTTATTTTATTTTGTTTTGCTTGCTGTTTGAATAAAATACCAAGATCTGAAATTCTTAAATGTTAGAGAGTCTTCACATAGTTACATAATTATTCAACTACTCATTGTGCTTCGCTTATATCTTTCAGAGTAGTTTGTCATTTGCTCTAGTGCTTCACTTATATCCTTTTAGAGCACGGCGGTGGTTTTATTTTGAAGAAATAGATGAACTCTCATGCTTCATTTATATTATTTTGAGAGTCCTAAACATAATGGTAATTTGCTTTGGTTATGAAATCGGTCCTAATATGATAGGCATCCAAGATGGGTATAATAAAAAGTTTCATATAAAGTGCATTGAATACTATGGGAAGTTTGATACTTGATGATTGTTTTGAGATATGAAGATGGTAATATTAGAGTCATGCTAGTGAGTAGTTGTGAATTTGAGAGATACTTGTGTTAAAGTTTGTGATTCCCGTAGCATGCACGTATGGTGAACCGTTATGTGACGAAGTCAGAGCATGATTCATTTTTTGATTGTCTTCCCTATGAGTGGCGGTCGGGGACGAGCGATGGTCTTCTCCTACCAATCTATCCCCCTAGGAGCATGCACATAGTACTTTGTTTCAATAAATAATAGATTTTTGCAATAAGTATGTGAGTTCTTTATGACTAATGTTGAGTTCATGGATTATACGCACTCTCACCTTCCACCATTGCTAGCCTCTCTAATACCGCGCACCTTTTGCCGGTATCATACACCCACCATATACTTTCCTCAAAACAGCCACCGTACCTACCTATTATGGCATTTCCATAGCCATTCTGAGATATATTGGCATGCAACTTTCCACTGTTCCGTTTATTATGACACGCTACATCATTGTCATATTTCTTTGCATGATCATGTAGTTGACATCGTATTTGTGGCAAAGCCACCGTTCATAATTCTTTCATACATGTCACTCATGAGTCATTGCACATCCCGGTACACCGTCGGAGGCATTCACATAGAGTCATATTTTGTTCTAAGTATCGAGTTGTAATTCTTGAGTTGTAAGTAAATAAAACTGCGATGACCATCATTATTAGACCATTGTCCCATGTGGGGAAAGGATGATGGAGACGATGATTCCCCCACAAGTCGGGATGAGACTCCGGATGAAAAAAAGAGACCATAAAAAAAGAGAAGGCAAAAAAAAGAAGAAAAAAGAAAAAAAGAGAGAAAAAGAGAGAAGGGGCAATGCTACTATCCTTTTACCACACTTGTGCTTCAAAGTAGCACCATGATCTTCATGATAGAGAGTCTCCTATGTTGTCACTTTCATATAATAGTGGGAATTTTCCATTATAGAACTTGGCTTGTATATTCCAATGACGGGCTTCCTCAAAATGCCCTAGGTCTTCAGGAGCAAGCAAGTTGGATGCACACTCACTTAGTTTATTTTTGAGCTATCATACACTTATAGATCTAGTGCATCCGTTGCATGGAAATCCCTACTCAATCACATTGATATCTATTGATGGGCATCTCCATAGCCCGTTCATACGCCTAGTTGATGTGAGACTATCTTCTCCTTTTTGTCTTCTCCACAACCACCATTCTATTCCACCTATAGTGCTATGTCCATGGCTCACACTCTTGTATTGCGTGAAGATTGAAAAAGTTTGAGAACATCAAAAGTATGAAACAATTGCTTGGCTTGTCATCGGGGTTGTGCATGATTTAAATATTTTGTGTGATGAAGATAGAGCATAGCCAGACTATATGATTTTGTAGGGATAGCTTTCTTTGGCCATGTTATTTTGAGAAGACATGATTACTTTGTTAGTATGCTTGAAGTATTATTATTTTATGTCAATATTAACTTTTGTCTTGAATCTTTCAGATCTGATTATTCTTGCCACAATGAAGAAAATTACATTGAAACTTATGTTAGGTAGCATTCCACATCAAAAATCCTTTTTTTATCATTTACCTACTCGAGGACGAGCAGGAATTAAGCTTGGGGATGCTTGATACGTCTCCAACGTATCTATAATTTTTGATTGTTCCATGCTATTATATTATCAACCTTGGATGTTTTATATGCTATTTTATATGATTTTTGGGACTAACCTATTAACCTAGAGCCGAGTGCCAGTTTCTGTTTTTTCCTTGTTTTTGAGTATCGTAGAAAAGGAAAACCAAACGGAGTCCAATTGACCTGAAATTTCACGGAGATCATTTTTGGACCAGAAGAAGCCCACGGAGTACCGGAGATGGGCCAGAAGAGTCCCACGGCCACCACGAGGGTGGGGGCGCGCCCTACCCCCTGGGCACGCCCCCTACCTCATGGCCGCCTCGGAGACCCCCCTGACTTGTCCCCGACGCCAACACCTCTTATATGTACCCAAACTTCCAGAAAGAAACCTAGATCGGGAGTTCCGTCGCCGCAAGCCTCTGTAGCCACCGAAAACTAATCTAGACCTATTCTGGCACCCTGCCGGAGGGGGAAATCCCTCTCCGGTGGCCATATTCATCATCGCGGCTCTCTCCATTACGAGGAGGGAGTAGTTCACCCTCGGGGCTGAGGGTATGTACCAGTAACTATGTGTTTGATCTCTCTCTCTCTCTCTCTCGTGTTCTTGATTCGGCACGATCTTGATGTATCGCGAGCTTTGCTATTATAGTTTGATCTTATGATGTTTCTCCCCCTCGACTCTCTTGTAATGGATTGAGTTTTCCCTTTGAAGTTATCTTATCGGATTGATTCTTTAAGGATTTGAGAACACTTGATGTATGTCTTGCATGTGCTTATCTGTGGTGACAATGGGATATCACGTGATCCACTTGATGTATGTTTCGGTGATCAACTTGCGAGTACCGTGACCTCGTGAACTTATGCATAGGGGTTGGCACATGTTTTCTTCTTGACTCTCCAGTAGAAACTTTGGGGCACTCTTTGAAGTTCTTTTGTGTTGGTTGAATAGATGAATCTGAGATTGTGTGATGCATATCGTATAATCATACCCACGGATACTTGAGGTGACATTGGAGTATCTAGGTGACATTAGGGTTTTGGTTGATTTGTGTCTTAAGGTGTTATTCTAGTATGAACTCTATGATAGATTGAACGAAAAGAATAACTTCGTGTTATTTTACTACGGACTCTTGAATAGATCGATAAGAAAGGATAACTTTGAGGTGGTTTCGTACCCTACAATAATCTCTTCGTTTGTTCTCCGCTATTAGTGACTTTGGAGTGACTCTTTGTTGCATGTTGAGGGATAGTTATATGATCCAATTAAGTTATTATTGTTGAGAGAACTTGCACTAGTGAAAGTATGAACCCTAGGCCTTGTTTCAATGCATTGAAATACCGTTTGTGCTCACCTTTATCATTAATTACCTTGTTGTTTTTATATTTTCAGATTACAAAAACCTTTATCTACCATCCATATTGCACTTGTATCACCATCTATTCGCCGAACTAGTGCACCTATACAATTTACCATTGTATTGCACTAGTAGAAAAAGGGTCAAACGTGAAGCACATTAGTGCCGGTTTGAATTTGAGCCGGCATTAATGTGTGCATTAGTGCCGGTTCCAACGGCTAGCCGGCCGCTCTCATTAGTACCGGTTCGTGGCGAACCTTTAGCACCGGTTCGTGCCACAAACCGGTACTAAAGTGAGTGGTGGAAGGATGTTGTCAGTCCGGGGCACCTCCATCACCTTTAGTACCGGGTCGTATCACGAACCGGTACTAAAGGTCGTCCTACATAGACCCTTCATCCACCCGAGCTCGCTCTGTTCTTCCCCTTTCCCCTCTCCTCTCTGTTCTTTTCCCTCTTCCTCTCAAGCTCATCACACATTTTGCCCAAAATTTGTCAAGATTTAAAGGCCCCCATCCATTCAAATGATCACAAAGGTTAGCAATTTTGTCCTTTCATCTCTCATTGCTAGATTAGCTCATGCAATGCTTTATATAGTGATTGATTTTTGAGTTTAGTAATTTGGGAGGAATTATATATATGTGCTAGTATTTGATTTATATGCAATTTGAGGTCAAAAGTAACACTTAGTTTGCATATGTAGGTGTGGTTTACTTAGTACCTTCTAAATCTCCGTCGTAACCACCGTCGATCGCTCGCAACGTCCCGTCGCCGGCACCACCTTGTGGTGAGCCTCTTTTTCATGAAGTTTTATATAAAAAAGTGATGTTTGTGTGATTTGGATATATAGTTACTCGTATAATTATCTTACCCATACGTTGTTTGTTATACATAGTGCCATGGTTTTGATATCCGTCCCCGTCGGCCCTCATCCGGGTTATGATTCGGATGTGGTATATTCTCTTTTAAAACTATTCATTGCATTTCGTGTTTATGACAAATTATGCCCATCAAGTTGACATAGATAATTGTATGTAGGAGGTAGTTGAACCAGAAATTCCAACCGACCCTATTGTCGAGAGGTTAAATTTAGTTGAAAGAGAAAACGAGGATTTGAAGGAAAAAATGAAAAGAATTGAGGGGGAGAAGATGGAATTGGAGTTGCATGTTGTCGATGTCATCGATGATCACAAGATTAAGATGGAGAAAATCCGCTTGAAGATTAGAAAGATTAGAAAATATGCCATTCATAGTGAGGCTTGGTATCATTATGCTGTTGGATCAATTGTTACCTTAGTTGTGATCCTGATCGCATTTGTTGTTGCATTTAAATTCTTTAGCTAGAGAGTTATTTGTTTGTTGCATTTAAGTGTTGTATGATCTTTATGTATGAACTTTATGTATTGTATTAATTTGGTGTTTTCGGTGCTATGTATTGAAGATGAGCCGGCAATGGATGTACGATGACCGATGCTCTCCCGAGTTCATTAATGGCGTGCGTACTTTTCTACTTGCGGCTGAGGCAAACAAGCGGGCGGATGGTTTTATGCCTTGTCCATGTGCTGGCTGTAAGAATGGTCACAATTACTCTACGTCAAGAACCATTCACGTCCACCTGTTTGAGTCCGGTTTCATGCCCCACTATAATGTTTGGACCAAGCATGGAGAAAGAGGGATTATGATGGAAGACAATGAAGAAGAAGAGGACGACGATAGCTATCCTGGCCATGGGTTCCCTGAATATGATGATACAACAATGATGGAAGAAGTTGAGCCGGTAATGAGGGAAGAAGCTGAGCCGGCAATGCGGGAAGTAGCTGAAGAAGAGGCATCGGATGAGCCCGTTGATGATCTAGGCCGGGCCTTTGCCGATGCAAAGAGAAACTGCGCAAGTGATTTGGAGAAGAAGAAGTTGCAACACATGTTAGGGGATCACAAAAAGTTGTTGTACCCGAATTGCGTAGGTGACAAGAAAAAGCTAGGCACAACACTGGAATTGCTACAATGGAAGGCAGAGAATGGTGTATCTGACAAGGGATTTGGAAAGTTGTTGGTAATGATAAAGAATATGCTTCCAAAGGACAACGAATTGCCCGAGAGTACGTATGAAGCAAAGAAGGTTGTCCGCCCTCTAGGGTTAGAGGTGCAGAAGATACATGCATGCCCTAATGATTGCATCCTCTACCGCGGTGAGTACGAGGATTTGAACGCTTGCCCAGTATGCGGTGCATTGTGCTATAAGATCAGCCGCGATGACCCTCGTGATGTCGAGGGCGAGCGCCGCAGGAAGAAGATTCCTGCCAAGGTGATGTGGTATGCTCCTATAATACCACGGCTGAAACATTTGTTCCAAAACAAAGAGCATGCCAAGGCGATGCGATGGCACAGAGAAGACCGTAAGAAAGACGGAAAGTTGAGAGTACCTGCTGACGGGTCGCAGTGGAGAAAAATCGAAAGAAAGTACGGGAAGGAGTTTGCAGATGACGCAAGGAACGTATGGTTTGGTCTAAGCGCAGATGGCATTAATCCTTTTGGGGAGCAGAGCAGCAACCATAGCACCTGGCCTATGAATCTATGTTTGTATAACCTTCCTCCTTGGTTGTGCATGAAGCGGAAGTTCATTATGATGCCAGTGCTCATCCAAGGCCCTATGCAACCCGGCAACGACATTGATGTGTACCTAAGGCCACTAGTTGAAGAACTCTTACAACTGTGGAATGGAACAGGTGTACGTGCGTGGGATGAGCACATGGGGGAAGAATTTGACCTAAAGGCGTTGCTGTTCGTGACCATCAATGATTGGCCTGCTCTCGGTAACCTTTTAGGATAGACAAACAAGGGATATCGCGCATGCATGCACTGTTTGGACAATACCGACAATATATATTTGGCTAATTGTAAGAAGAATGTGTACCTGGGACATCGTCGATTTCTTCCGAGCAGGCATCCCGTAAGAAAGAAAGGCAAGCATTTCAAAGGTGAGGCGGATCACCGGACGAAGCCTCGCCACCGTATTGGTGCTGATGTACATGATATGGTCAAGGATTTGAAGGTGGTCTTTGGAAAGGGTCCTGGTGGACAACCTGTTCCGAATGACGCCGACGGACGCGCACCCATGTGGAAGAAGAAATCTATATTTTGGGACCTACCCTATTGGAAAGACCTAGAGGTACTCTCCGCAATCGACGTGATGCACGTGATGAAGAATCTTTGTGTGACCCTGCTTGGCTTCTTGGGCGTGTATGGGAAGACAAAAGATACACCTGAGGCACGGGAGGACCAGCGACGTATGCACGGAAAAGATGGCATACATCAGGGTCATGCAAGCTACGCTCTTACCAAAGAAGAGAAGGAAATCTTCTTTGAATGCCTGCTCAGTATTAAGGTACCGTCTGGCTTCTCGTCGAATATAAAGGGAATAATAAACATGGCAGAGAAAAAGTTCCAGAACCTAAAGTCTCATGACTACCACGTGATTATGACGCAACTACTTCCGGTTGCATTGAGGGGGCTTCTACCGGAAAACGTTCGATTAGCCATTGTGAAGCGATGTGCATTCCTCAATGCAATCTCTCAGAAGGTAATCGATCCAGAAATCATACCAAGGTTAGAGAATGATTTGGTGCAATGTCTTGTCAGTTTCGAGTTGGTGTTCCCACCATCCTTCTTCAACATCATGACACACGTCCTAGTTCACCTATGTGAAGAGATTAACATTTTGGGTCCTGTATTTCTACACAATATGTTCCCCTTTGAGAGGTTCATGGGAGTCTTAAAGAAATATGTTCATAACCGTGCTAGGCCAGAAGGAAGCATCTCCAAGGGCCACGAAAATGAGGAGGTCATTGAGTTTTGTATTGACTTTATTCCTGACCTTAAGCCGATTGGTGTTCCTGAATCACGGCATAAGGGCAGACTTTATTTCTACACAATATTAAACGTAAGAAAAAAGAATCACTGAAAAATCTATTTTCAAAGTTAAGTTATTCACAAACTAGTGATTCACACAAATTTCAAATAATTCAAAATTTAAACTATTCAAATTTGTAAACTACCGGTACTAACAGAAAGTTTGTAATTTTTTGTACCTAAAGCAAAAATATTCACAAACAAACTCTAAATACAGCAAAAAACAATTCTAAAATAAATAAAACAAAAATAAATAAAGCAAAAAAATTAAGAAAAAAAATCCCACCTACTGGGCCACAGCGGCCTGCATATGACTAGAAACTAAAATTCTAGTTGGGCCAGGATGCAGATCCGCTAGCCCAGTAGGCCCAATAGGGCATCGCAGAAGAGGTAGGACCAGAAGGCCTGCTTAAGAGAGGAGCTCGAGACAGCAGCGACGGCGGGGCTTATAAGCAGGTGCGAGTGCCCCTCGGCTAGCGAGGTGGGACTAAACTTTTGCGCCCCTCGCCTGGCAGCGCACACCCTTTAGTACCGGGTCATGGCTCCAACCGGTACTAAAGGGGGGGGGCTTTAGTACCGGTTGGTGCCACGCCCCGGTACTAAAGGGGGTGCGGTTCCCGCCACTTCGCCTGGCCAAAATAGACCTTTAGTACCGGTTGGTGGCTCCAACCAGTACTAAAGGTGGGTTCTATATAAGAAACACTTCGAAAAATTTCAGTTTCTCATCTCACTTCTCTCTGCCGCCGCCCCGTCCCGCGCCGTCGCCACCCCTGTCGCGCCGTCCCCGTCGACTCCGCGATGCCCACGTCCTCGTCGCATCGTCCCCGTCGACTCCGCGGCACCCCCGTCGCCGTCCCCTCGCCTCGCCGCCGTCGCCTTGGATCGCAACCTCGCCTCACCGTTGCCATCGCCTCGCCGTCGCCATCGCCTCGACCTCGCCCGCGCACGCTGTGAGCCGCTCCCCCGGCCCCTCTCCTCCCTCCAATCGATCAAAGCCACCGCGCACCGACGCCGGCCGTAGCGCACACACACGCGCGCGCACACACACACTACATGCACACACACACACACACTACACGCGCACACACACACAATTTTTCTGTTTTTAGTTTTTTATGTTTTTCTGTTTTTCATACAAAGTTTTAGATGATTTAATTAATTAGATTGGATTAATGTCAAATAGTATATAGAAATGTTAGTTATAATATATATAATGTCAATGGTTTTTTCTGTTTTTATACAAATGTTATAGAAATGTTAGAAATTTTGGAAATGTTAGTTTTAGCTAGATGAATTAGATTAATTTCAAATTGTTAGACGATGATCGATGTTTTTTTAGTTTCTTATATTTTTAGTTATAAAATTTAGAATTTGCATATATGAAATCACAATCCATCATTTAAAAATGTTACTTTACTTTTGCAGCATATAGTATTTGTTGTCGATGATGCCCGGCCCGCATCCTCGCCGTCGACCCGTTCGCGACAACGTCCTGCTTCAGAGGACCCATGTTCGGGACTGGGCTCCGCCGGGCTGGCACTGGGAGGTGCTACCTTCAGGGGCGCGACGCTTGGTGAGGAACCCGGCCCCGGGTCCCGTCGTCGACCCTCATCTCCTTTGGTGGTGTTCGCGTGGGCCACTTTCGGTGCGGAGGGAGCCGGCCCTGCCGGAGGTGGTACGTCACCGTGTCAGGGAGGAGGACGAGCACGTCCATTGCTACATGGCTGCTATGGATGTCAGGTTCTCCAATACCTGGCAGGTTCTTTTGGGAGATCACCCGAGCTATGATCCAGTGATGGTTCCTTCTCTTTGGGTGTCCACCGCCCGCACCTCAGGAACCGCGAGTGGCCTAGATTACTCTGTAGTATTCGATATTTATTAGCTTGCTAGCTAGCTAGCTAGTGATGTATTCGATATTATATCTATTATTCGAGACGATGTATTCGAGATTATATCTATTATTCGAGACGATGTATTCAAGATTATATCTATTATTCGAGACGACGTATTCGAGAGTATATTCGATGATGCTTACTATGTACTATGATTGATTCAGTTTTCCTTATTAATTGATTGCATCCATGCATTGTAATTTGAATATATTTCTTTTGGATTAGTTAAACAAAACCTATGGCGGACAATACCAGCAGAGAGGGAGAAGAGGCCCTGTTCAATATCATACGCAATCCTCACGGGCCAGATGATGATTAGAATGAAGAAGATTATGATGGCTCTGAATATCTAAACAACACTGGGGAGGGTGATATGATATTCGATCGCGACGACCGAATTGATGAGGTCATGAACTATGAACATGACAAAGAAAATGTTGATCTTGAAACAACAAACACCGGCGAGGTATATATATTTATAGCAGGCATCTGGTGATCATCACATGTTTTAAATGACTTGAAGGTATATTAACGAATCAAACTTTCTTCTTTCAGCCATCCGGATCAAGCAAATCTTCAGGCAACAGGAAACGAGGCCCGAACAAAAAGTTGAAGGAGGGCGTAAAGTACAATATCGAGGCCATCAAACCTAAGGGCGAACCATTAGCGCCTAAGAAGATTGTGGACAAGTTCATTCGTTAGTGCGGAGTTCTTGTGAAGGACCAACTCCCGACCTTCCTTCAAGAATGGAGAGAGCCAGCAAAGCCACGTCCAGGAGTTACTTTTGTCGATGACAGACAAAAACTTCTGCTTTGGGAAACGCTCATGGAACATTTCACCCTACCAGATCATTTCACAGATGCAGATGTGGAGAAAGTCAAGGACGCTGCTCTTAGGAAGATGGCGGTTGCATTCAAGAACCACAAGATTCGTGAATGGGCCAAGTACGTCAAGGGAGGAAGGAAGACTCTAGTATTCGAGGGAACACTAGAGAAGCAAAGTGCTCATTGGGACGATTTCGTGAAATTCAAGGATTCGGAATTATCTAAGGAACGGTCGAGAATAAACAAGGCCAATGCGGCAAAAAGGATAAGTTCCATAAGCTGGGGCCAGGTGGCTATGCGGTGGGAATGCCTAAGTGGGATAAGTCTGAGAAAGAGATGCTGGATGCAGGTGTCACTCCAGAAACATTGAGCTGGCCCCCCAGGTGTAGGACTTGGTTCTATGCGCATGGGGGGAGTTGGACCCGAAGACAAGCAAAGTTTCGAAGAAGGCATGTCTGGACGGAGCCAAAGATAAGCTACTTGTTGCAATAGAAGAGGCTCGATCGGGGGTGTTCGAGCCCAACAGAGAGAATGACGAGCTTACGCGTGCCCTGGGAAATCCTGAACACCCGGGAAGAACACGAGGCATGGGCGCTATGCCGTGGTATGAGGGGTTTTTGGACTGGAACGTCGACTACAGAACCTGTGCGAGAAAGAAGATTGTGGAGGAGAAGAAGAGGAAGATGGAGGAGGATCAGAGGAAGCTAGACTATGAACGCCTTCAAGGCCTAGAATCAGCGCACGCGGACTTGGCAGTCAAATTCCAGCGGCAGCAGGAGCAGATCGACTCACTTAGCCAGCAAAGGGGGTCTCAGCAGCTAGCGGATGATCCACCATTGGATAGCACCGTCCCATCCATGCCGAGAAGCAGCGTGGGTTCCGCCCCGGGCGACGCATTGCTGGATAGCTACCCAGTGGATGACATCATGGAGAACACTAACTACGAGCTACACTTCAAAATGAAGAACATATCCATGAAGGTGGCGGAAGCCCTTGCTTTTACAACCCCCCCCCCCCCCCCCCCCCCCCCCCCCCCCCCCCCCCCCCCCCGAGGCAACCTTCCATTGCAACCCGATTCCAGCGGGCTATGCTCGTGTCTTGGTTGATGAGGTGGTGGACCAATATTCGGGGCTAGAGCTTGACATTCCTGTAGGTGACGATGAGCACACACTGGGAGAGGCCAACCATCGTATCATCCTATGGAGAAAGGATTGCATCATCTTTCGAAGGCCACCGACACCGTGTCATCCGACTCCTCGTCGAAGTCCGCCACTGAGTCAGCAGACTCCCGCTCCTCCAAGTCCACCAATGCGTTAGGCCACTCCTCCTCCAAGTCCGGCATAGCTTCAGGCGACTCCTCCTCCTCCAAGTCCGGCAAAGCGTCAGGCCACTCCTCCTCCAAGTCCGGCATAGCTTCAGGCCACTCCTCCTCCTCCAACTCAGCCACATCAGCCGTCTTCGCCGCCTCAGCAATCACGGAAGAGAGCCGCCTCAGCTATGGTGCGTAGCGGTACAAGTCGAGGTAGTACTGGAGGTACAGGCGGAGGCAAGCGATTTCAATATGGTCCAAGCCGCGCGCCTCTTCCGCAGAGGCCTTACGACAAGTCCGAGGAGAAAAACATAGCCATATCGAAGGCTGTTGGGGATATTACTACTGGGCGTAAACCGGCCTATCTGGGCCGGGTTAACTTCATCAGTAGTTAATTATGTTAAAGCCCAAGAAGGCAGATGAGAGCTCAAGGCCCATAGTCGGTTCAAGGCCTGTAGCCGTAAACCGGCGTTGGTATTTAACTTGTATTATAAGTTAGGAGCCGGTATTGGGACTCTGTGAACCGACGGGCGTCACCCGTGTATATAAGGGGACGACCCGGCGGCGGTTCAAGGACAACAGACAGCAACTCGAGACTTAGGCGAAGCTTGTTTGCTCCCTAGTCATCGAAACCCCATCAATTCCATCACAACTAGACGTAGGCTTTTACCTTCATTGAAGGGGCCGAACTAGTATAAACTCTCTTGCGTCCCTGTGTCCGCTTTAACCCCTTCAATCTAACCCGTTGCGATGGCTCCACGACTAAGTCCTTTCTCTAGGACATCTGCCGTGACAAAACCACGACAGTTGGCGCCCACCGTGGGGCTATCGCACGATGGTTTCAAGTTCTTGGAGGGCCGCTTTGAAGGACTCGAGGGCTACGCTGTGGGCCGGATGACTAAGAGTCGTCGCGGCAAGCTCTACATCGATGATGTAGGCTGGGGCCCTGAGGCCGGCTCAGTTGAGTACGGGTACCGGGTCCCCTTTGGTGGCATACACGTTTTCATCGGCAAGATCGGAGAACCGGGCCCTGAGCTGGACATTTGCACTGACCTCGTCGAAACGGCTCAGATGCGCGATCTGCCCGGGTTAAACCGGCCGTGAAGCGTGCCTTCATGGGAGTCATCCATGGAGGAAGTTACGAGGATGGATCGGAATCTCGCGGAGAGACTGTCGTTTATTCCGGCGACGAGTCATCAAGCGGAGAAACCGAATCTCTATATCAGCTACAAGATGGCCGGATTGGGGCCTGTTCCGATGGCAACAGTATTCCGGACCCCTCTGATCAACCCAACCGAGTTGGAATATTCATGGCCGGCACACAAGCAGCGATTCATTCTTCGACCGCTGCGCCAATAACCTCTGGTTCAATAGCGGTGACAGCTGCTGGGGCAGGAAGCTCTGCACGCCCGCCGGCTGAAGTTCTATCAGATCTATTTGATGCATTGGCTGCGCTTATGGCAGAAGCTAATCCGGCGGATCAGGAAGTACATAACATGGAGATTGGAAAGGTGAAGGAACAGATCACCCAGGCCAAGGCGGACCTGGCAGCTGAGAATGCCAGGATGACCACAGAGCGGGCCGCTTTAGACGCACAAGCCTACAAGCTCATGTTGGACCAGAACGCGTCGCATGAAGTCATGAGGAGGAAGTACCGATCCCGTTTGCCTTCGGTTTTCGAGGCTAGAGACCTTTTCAACACCCCAGGAGTAGGAACCAGCAATCCGCTGGAGGGAAACCAGCCGGAAGCTCCGGGGACCGGTGCGCCGGTTCAGCCCCGTCTGATGAATCCGCCTCGTCAAAACACTGTTATACCTCAGGCTATTTCAACACCTCCGGTTCACTACTCCAACCCAATGGACAATCTCATTGCCGCTGCTGCACGGCTGGAGGCCATTCCAATTGAAGGTGACTCGCCGCAGGCGGTAGAGACACGACGGGTCAAGGATCTTCTTAGGACAGCTTTGGTCCAACAGGAAGCGTATTCCTACAGCCGCGACCGGATCCACTCGACCCCTCGTCCAAGCCGGAGCTATAGCAGGCGTATGGATGAACCAGCAGTGTCAAGTAATGAACGACGTGGAGCACCCCGCGGCAATAACCCGGCGGGTGGTGCTGATAACGCTCAGGAAGTGGTGGACCGGGCCCGAGCGCGCAGGGAGGCCGAGTTAGCCGCACAGTATCAGGCTCGGCAACTTACGCCGGTTCGTCCAACTATTTCGGTCGAACCCGGTGTTACTTCTAGCTCTTTGGGGGTGCCTTGCCTTGTCCCCGCTTTACGCAATGTGCGCCTGCCCAAGGATTTCAAGGGCCCACGCAAGGTACCAAATTACACGACGGATCAACCCCTAGAGACATGGGTGGAGAGATATGAGATGGCCATGGAGATGCTTGATGTGGATGATGCGGCATGTGCGAAGTACTTCACCATGATGCTTGAAGGAACGGCCCGCACTTGGTTAAAAAGCTTACCGGCCAACTCTATCAGTTCATGGGCCCAATTACGAGCCCGGTTTATCAGTAATTTCAAGGATACATGTAAGCAGCCTATGTCGATAGTGGACTTAGCTGCCTGTGTCCAGGAGGAAGGAGAATCGATGACTCATTGTGTGCGCCGGGTCTCACAAGTGTTGCATTCATCAGACCGCATCAACGCTGACACCGCAGTCTTAACCCTAGAAGGCAACTGCCGGTTTGGGCCCCTAAAACTAAAGTTGGGACGGATGAAGCGCCATTGCACTGACATGGGGACCCTCATGGCCGCTTTGGTAAAGTATGTTGATTCTGATAGTACCAAGGATCCCGAATCTGATGATGACAAGGTAGGGAAGGGAAAGAGGAACAACAACTCCAAAGGTCAGCAGCATCACTTGGCAGGTAATGGTGGCGGAGGCAAGCGTAAAGCGGATGGTAACATGGACTTTGTGGCTAATACCAACGCGCAGGACAAGGGCCAGCGACGTAAGGGTAAACCACCAAATCGCAGTGGGGCACCCAACCCTAACCCGGACCGCCTAAATTATCTACTGAGCCAGCCCTGTCCAAGACATGGGACGAAGGAGGTGCCAGCAAACCACCTTTGGAAGGATTGCTTTATTATGTAGGAGTTCAAGAATTCTAATGCTTTCCGGTATGATCACGGCTCCGGCGGTGGCTCAGGATCCGGGCCGGGTTATGGTGGAGGAAATTCCGGTTCAGGATTTAATGGTAATCTGGGCGGACATAATAATCAAAATAATCAGAACAACCAGGGTGGTTATAACCAGCAGCAACAACAGTCAGGTTACCAGAGCAACCCAAAGCAGTTGAATAGTGGGCAGTACCATGTCTTCACCACTAGCTTGGACAAGCGAGACCGGAAGGTTCAGAGGCGGGCAGTCAACTCTGTTGAACCAGCCGTGCCCCGTTATCTACGCTGGTCTGAACAGCCAATCATATGGAGCAGAGAGGATCACCCTCCCCAGGTTGATAATCCGGTTCAGTTGGCTCTGGTGGTGGCGCCTCAGGTGGGAGGTTACAAGTTCACCAAAGTTCTCATGGATGGAGGGAGCAGCATTAATATCTTGTACTATGACCTTCCGTCGTATGGGACTAACAGATAAAAATCTCAAACCGTCTAATACGGTGTTCCACGGTGTGGTACCTGGCAAGTCAGCATATCCTGTTGGTAAGATAGCTCTAGAAGTGGCCTTTGGAGATGATCATGATTCCAGGTCGGAAACATTGACGTTTGAAGTGGTGAAAATCCAAAGTCCATATCACGCCCTGTTTGGGCGACCGGCCTACGCCAAGTTTATGGCACGCCCCTGTTATGTGTATTTGCAGCTCAAGATGCCGGGTCACAAGGGGACAATAACGGTTCACGGAAGCCGTAAAATCACTTTTGAGTGCGAGGAAGGAGATGCGGCCTACGCAGAGTCGGTTTGTGCCACCGAGGAGCTGAAGTATTATAAGGACAATGTTGATCCGGCGGACATGACTCCATTAAAGAAGCCAACTACGGAGCATGATCCGGCCCTGAAGTTCAAATCGGCAGCAGAAACTAAGCTTGTTGACTTCGTACCTGGCGATTCGTCCAAGCAGTTCAGCATCAGTGCCAACTTGGATCCGAAATAGGAAAGCGCGCTCATCGAGTTCATCCGTGAGAATCGGGACATTTTTGCATGGAAGCCCTCTGACATGCCAGGTGTACCGAGGTAACTCGCTGAGCACACCCTTAATGCGGATCCTAAATACAAACCGGTGAAACAGTTCCTCCGCCGGTTTAATGAAGAAAGACGCAAGGCGATTGGAGAAGTGGTAGCCAGGCTCTTAGTAGCTGGTTTTATTGTTTAATTTTTTCACCCTGAGTGGCTTGCCAATCCGGTGCTAGTCCTTAAGAAAAACGGCACCTGGCGCATGTGTGTGGATTACACAGATCTTAATAAGGCTTGTCCAACAGATCCTTTTGCCCTCCCTCGTATTGATCAAATTATTGATGCTACGGCAGGTTGTGAGCATTTAAGATTTTTGGATGCATATTCTGGCTATCATCAGATCAAAATGGCAGTTAAGGACCAGGAGAAGACGGCATTCATAACTCCCTTTGGAGCCTTCTGCTATGTGTCTATGCCCTTTGGGCTCAAGAGTGCCCAGGCAACTTATCAACGGTGTGTACAAAATTGTCTTCACAAGCAGATTGGCCGTAATGTACATGCTTACGTGGATGATATCGTGGTTAAGTCCAGGGAGAAGGAGACTCTGGTTGACGATTTGAAGGAAACCTTTGATAACCTGAGGACGTACAAGATGATGCTTAATCCGGACAAGTGTGTCTTTGGTGTACTGGCGAGCAAGTTATTGGGTTTTCTGGTGTCCAACAGGGGAATTGAGGCTAATCCGGAGAAGATCACAGCCATCACCTGCCTGGCTAAACCGAAGTGTATCAATGATGTTCAACGCCTGGCAGGCCGGATTGCCGCGTTAAGCCGGTTTATCACCCTACTTGGTGAGAAGGCAATCCCTTTGTATCAGACGTTGAAGAAGACGGATCAGTTCGTCTGGAGTTCCGCTGTTGATGAAGCATTTGAGGACTTAAAGCGGCAATTGGCCAATCCGCATGTGCTCGCCGCTCCCATTGACAAGGACCCGTTACTGCTATATGTTGCTGCTAATGCTCGTGCGGTCAGCGTGGCTATTATGGTGGAGCGAAAGGAGGCAGGTAAGGAGCATCCGGTTCAATGTCCGGTCTATTATATCAGCGAGGTACTCATTGAGTCCAAGCAAAGGTATCTGCATTGGCAGAAGCTGGTGTATGGAGTTTTTATGGCAAGCCGGAAGCTTAAGCAATACTTCCAAGGGCACCCAATTACGGTGGTCAGTTCTGCTCCTTTGGGGGATATCATCCAGAACCGGGAAGCGACTGGCCGGATTGCCAAGTGGGCTATAGAGCTTGGGCCGCACGGATTGAAGTATGTGCCTCGGACGGCGGTTAAGTCTCAAGCACTTGTTGCTTTCATCAATGATTGGACGGAAATGCAAGCACCTGAAGAAAAGCCAGGTCACACATATTGGACCATCCATTTTGACGGATCCAGGAAATTGGAAGGCTCGGGGGCTGGAGTCGTATTAACTTCCCCACGAGGTGATAAGTTTTGTTATGTTCTCCGTTTAATGTTCCCTTGTACTAACAATGCAGCAGAGTGTGAAGCCTTGCTCCATGGTCTCCGGATGGCTAAGGAGATGAACCTAAGTCGAGTTAAGTGCTTCG
This sequence comes from Triticum urartu, assembly GCF_003073215.2. Lineage (NCBI taxonomy): Eukaryota > Viridiplantae > Streptophyta > Magnoliopsida > Poales > Poaceae > Triticum > Triticum urartu. The sequence goes on from NC_053022.1 coordinate 134,244,708, forward strand.
GTGACTCGGACCTCGTGGCTCAACAAGTATCTGGCACTTGGGACTCCAAGGACCCACTCATGGCAGCATATCGTCGTGAGGTGGATATTGTTGCAGGTCACTTTAAAGGCTATCAGGTGGACCACGTGGACCGACGGAAGAATGAAGCGGCGGACGCTTTAAGCCGGCTGGGCTCTCAGTGCAAACCGGTCCCGCCCAATGTTTTTCTAGATGTGCTGCACAACTCGTCGGTCAAGCTCCCTCGTGAAGCGGATTTGGCTATTCCTGATCCGGAGGCTCAATTGGTGGCAGCTCTTCATGTCATTCCGGATTGGACGCTTCCTTACCTAGCGTACATGAGCCGGGGCGAGTTACCAGAGGATGAGACTCTGGCCCGACAGGTAATCCGGCATTCCAAGTCCATGACTATTGTCAATGGCGAGTTGCATCATTGCAGTGTATCAGGGGCGTTTCAACGCTGTGTGTCTCCTGAAGAAGGCTGTGAAATTTTTCATGAGATCCACGAAGGAGATTGTGGTCACCACGCCGGTTCAAAATATTTGGTAGCTAAAGCGTTTCATCATGGCTTCTATTGGTTAACTGCTCATGCTGATGCGGAGGATCTGGTCAGACGATGTGATGGTTGCCAAAAGTTTTCAAGACGTGCTCATGTGCCGGCTCAAGAATTGAGAATGATTCCAATTACTTGGCCGTTTGCGACTTGGGGGCTGGATATGGTTGGGCCTTTCAAAAGGTCCAAAGATAAGAAGACCCACCTCCTGGTGGCGGTTGACAAGTTTACAAAGTGGGTGGAGGCAGAACCTGTTAGCAAGTGTGATGCGGCCACGGTGGTTCAGTTCATCAAAAAAGTGATTTTCCGGTTTGGCTTTCCACACAGTATCATCACAGATAATGGTACCAATTTGTCCAAGGGTGCCATGAAGGAGTTCTGCGAACAGGAGCACATCCGGCTTGACGTTTCATCAGTGGCACACCCACAGTCCAATGGTCAAGCAGAAAGGGCTAATCAAGAGATCTTGAAAGGCATCAAGCCCCGGCTTATGGTTCCTTTGCAGAGAACACCGGGTTGTTGGGTAGAAGAGTTACTATCTATGTTATGGAGCATCAATACTACACCCAACAGATCAACAGGATACACACCGTTCTTCATGGTTTACGGAGCGGAGGCGGTTCTCCCCTGTGATATCCGTCATGATTCACCTCGTGTGGCGGCTTATGTTGAAGCGGACAATGAGACAGCACGGCAAGATGCTTTGGACCTGTTGGATGAAGAACGTGACATAGCAACCGCCCGCTCGGCGATTTACCAACAGGATCTTCGTCGTTATCACAGTCGCCGAGTCAGAACCAGAACCTTTCAGGAAGGAGATTTGGTGCTTTGGCTCATCCAAGATCACACTAATATGCATAAGCTATCCCCACCTTGGGAGGGACCTTTCATGGTCAGCAAGAATCTGCACAACGGGTCATACTATCTGATCGATATTCGAGAGCATAAAGACTCACGTACATCAGAGGAAGAGACCAACAGGCCGTGGAACATAGCTCATCTTTGGCCTTACTATACCTGAGCCATTGGCTCTACTTATGTACATATTACGACGATGTATACATTATGATTAAATATAATAAACCGGAACCTCAGCTAAAGCGGGGTATCTGTCCTTTTACATCATGTGTGGTTACACGGAGTTGTTCTAAAGCGGCCTCCGGTTTACCCCTTGAGTTCGCTTTTCAAAAGCATCATGTTATATCACTTGGGGGCTTGGTCGTGTCCGAACCAATGCAACACCTCTTGATAGGCGAGAGCCACCAGATCACTTGGGGACTTGGTCACGTCTGAACCAGTCACGCCTCTTGATCGGCCTAAGGCCACAGAATCACTTGGGGGCTTGGTCGAACCCGAACCATTGCCACGCCTCTTGATCGGCATAAATGCCACGGTTTCATTTGGGGACCTGGCTGACTTGAACCATAGCTACACCTATCGGGAGCTTGGTCATGTCCGACCATGGTAACGCCATCTGATCGGCTCAAATAAGCCTCTTTTTGCAAATGGTTTTATCATTGCCTTTGCTTCACAATTTTCTTTGCTAGATATTTCTTTCTTTTTGTTGCGTTTTTTAAACCGACAAAATTTTAAACCGGTTCACACTGTCAATGGACGGAACACGTTCCATTTTTAATCCGGAGACTATTTGCTCGGTTTGATTTTTTGTTAACATCGTATTACGGAGTAACACGGTGTTTTATAACCCGGCACGGTTTACATGGTAAACTGGCATTATATATATACAGGACCTGCTATCTCCTCCAACAGTGTGGGTTTATAAACCTCCGCTTCAAGATTGGCTAAGCCAACTTCATGCCCAACGATGGCAGGTATTATGTATCTCAAAGATTTGATCATATGCTTAAATTTCATATATTTTGATTTTACATATGCAGACATCATACTCCGCTTGACGGTACAACCGCGGTGGCACTTTAAGTTTTTTTATGTTGCAGAAAATACTTTGGAAAGTTCATCACCCAAAAGAAGCACAAATTGAAGTGGTTATGCACGAAGGCATATTAAGATCAAGAGTATCAACTAGCCTATTACAAGGCAACACGGTGCCCAAAACAAAATCATTGTTTTTGAAAGGAGAAGCAGTTTAAACCGGCTGCTAGTTCAAGCTTCGTCACCAGCCTGGCCTGATGGTTGTGGTTCATCCCGCGCCGCTTCAACTTCAGTTTCTCTACCCAGCGGCTGGAAATCAACAGTTGTCCAGTCGATTCCCATTAATGCTCGAAAGACAGCTTCATCATTGATCAGCAACGACGGTTCAATACCGGGAGCGTAAGTATGCTTACGGATTGGAGGCATAAGATTTTCCGCTTCATGAATTGGTGCAGCTATTCGCTTGTTTTGATTGTCATATTGGGCTTGATAATGAGACAAGTCTGCTTCTTCGGCCAATTGACAAGCTAGCGGACGCATCTCCCGGTTTATTGCTCGCAGATCCGCTTCACTAAACTCTGACCCGTCTTCCTTCAAGCTGGGATAGCCCTGAGCCGCTTCAATAGGATCAAAATCCGGCACCCAAGCTTTTGCCCGGATTAAGGCATTGATCGCACCGGTTCGAGCAGCAGATTTCTTCAGCTCTTCAACCCGGGCAGGAAGCACCGACAGTTTCTGCAGAGTGTCCTGAATCAAAGTGGGCGCCGGCTTGTTGTGGGATGCAGTACAGATGATCCGCTGTGCACCAGTGTATAGTTGTTCGATCAACGTATAGGCGGCTTTCAATTTCTTCTGCACATCTGACCCCAAATGACCAATGCGTGTCCCTGAAATATCACAAAGGGTTAACAAACCGGCAGCTCTGTAAGACGGCAGAATCAATTCAGAAATCAAACCGGCTTACCAAAGATAGCAGCGGTCATGGCATGCACGTGCCGCTTTATGCCGGTCAGTTCATCCACCACCGGTTTAGGGCAGCCTCGGCGTCTTCTGCTCGTTTGGTTAAAGCGGATTTTTCAGTAGCCCAATCCGCCTGCTCCTTCTTGAAATCCTTCTTAACTGTTCCATGACGCTTAAGGCGCTGGTCAACTCCTCTTTTGCTTTTGAGGTTTCAGTCTGTTGGGACTTCAGATTTTCTTGGAGATCGGCGATTTGGGTCTCTTTTGTCTTCAGCTCAGCCTGCATACAAACAGTTATATGATTCAGCAAGCAGTGCAAGAATTGAAGCACCAACCACATAACAAGTTATGCACTTGGCGCTTGGGGGCTAATGCCTATTTGATCTTCATATTTCACTTGATTATAAAGTCCCAAGCTCAATACAAGTATTCAACTTGGCACTTGGGGGCAAATGGCTATTTGTTCAAATAAGTTCTGATGCGGCGATATTAATTACTTAAGTCCCGGTTTAACTACACTAAGTTGAATCGGCCCTTGGGGGCTACATCAGTGAATTTCGAGGCTTTAAGATTTATATTAGTAAGTCCCGGTTTGAAAGAAGATTACAAACCGGTCCTTGGGGGCTAGGCGAGTTAGCAAGAATTGAAGCATACAAGCAGGAAAGAGCATACGGAAGTTACCTCATATTTATCTTTCATCATGTTAACCAGACCGGCTTCATAGTCACGACTGGTATACAACCGGTTCAGATAGCCGGAATGGATGTCTTGGGCATTCAGAGCAGCATAAGTTGCCAGATCAACATTCCACTTGCCCTTGCCAAAGGCAGCAAATTCTTCCTTAGCAGTATGTTTAGACAAAGCGACAGGATTGCTTGGCTCTGTATGGCCAATGCCAGTAATAACAACTTCATCATCCTTGGCGTCGCCGGTTTGCATTGGGGCCGTTAGTTTATCAGTAGACTTGGATGGACTGGTGGATTTCTCAATCCGGATGGGGCTTCTGGGTTGGTCAACAGGACCGGAGGTATCAACATGTCTCTCTTCAGTAATAAAATCATCATCTTGTGGTGGTGGGTCGTTTGGCACATCCTCACGGATGGCCGCTTCAGGGTTGAGTACTTTGTCCGGTTCAGGAATAGCATCTTCTTCAGCCGCTTTATCTAGGCGAGCCTTCTTGCTTGGCTTAGGCTTGGCCCTGAAAGGAGTAACAAAGGTCAGTACAGTATATGCTACAAAGTAATACACCAGAAGCATTATGATAAGTATGGCTTACCCAAGCACCGTTTTGAGCGGCGGCAGCTGGGTAGCTGATGACTCGCCAGATGATGAATGGGAAGTGACCTGATAATCGGAGTCAGACGGATTAAGAGGTTGATGAAAACAACCCATTGTAGGACAAGTACTGACAGGCAAATTAGAGACCTCTGAATGGCGTTTCTGAACCGGGCTATTCGGTAAACCGGCGGAGGTAACTACCTGGCCACTATGCTGGGTCGTGCGACGAGCTTCGTGCTGTTGGGTCTTCATAAGAAATTTGGGATCCAAGTAAGCAAGAGGATGAGAAAATTTAACCTTCTGGTTTGCCTGACGGATTTTTAGCGAAGGCAAAGGATCTGAATCGGAGGAAAGAATAATTACCTCTGCAACATCAGCATGACTGGCTTTGGCATCATCCTGACAAATATCATCATCAATAAGGCGCGTGAAAAATAAGCCAAGTGAATCAAGTTCTACCTCAAGGTCCGGGTTACCCACATCGTCATCAGCGGCCGGATCAGAGGATGCAATGGTTCTTTTCCTGTGGGTAATCTTCTTCACAGCTTTAGTCTTTTGCCGAATTGATCTTTCCGGTTTGTCTGGTTTTTCTGGTTTCTCCTGTGGCAGTTTCTTGCTCCAAAACGGATCATTGCCCTGTTTAAACAGGCATTGATATTAAACAATGACCAGATATATCAATAACACGTTCAGAAAACAGAACAATCAAACTCTTACAGCTGGCGGTTTGTTGGTGGCACAGAAGGGAAGCAGGCCGGTTCGAGCACAGACGTGTTCCAGTTCATTCAGCATTTTATTCACAGCCTCTGTGATTTCTTCATCGGTAAGCTGGATGTTAGCATGTCGCAGTGGGTCATCAACACTGCCAGTATACTCGCACATCAAACCGGAGCACTGACTAAGGGGTAGTATGCTCCATGATTTCCAACAGCGAGCGAGATCAACTCCTGTTAAACCATTGGTCATGAAGGCTCTGAGCTTGGACAGTTGAGGAGCATATTTGCTTCTCTCCTTGGCAGTCAACCTTTGCGGAAAGGGGTGTGTATTGCTAAGCCGCTCCGGACAAAAACCAGGCAAAGGATTTTCACTAGCAGGGGAGGTGTCTTTGCAATAGAACCATGTTTGATTCCACTCTTTGGGGTGGCTGTGCAGCTTGGCGTGAGGGTATGTGACCTCTTTCCTTTTCTGAATCGCCACACCGCCCAATTCTGTATTGGAACCGTCAGAAAACTCAGTACGGCGGTTTAGATGGAAACAGTCTCTGAACAACTCTACTGTGGGCTCCTCTTGAAAGAACACCTCACAGAGCACTTGGAAGTGACATGTTTGTAACAGAGTTGGGACCAGTGTCTTGTGGCTGGAGTTGAAAATCGGCTAAAACATCCCGGTAAAATTTAGAACCGGGCGGCTTAAAGCCCCGGGCTAAGTGATCTACGAAAACGACGACCTCTCCTTCTTGAGGTCTGGGAGGGCATTCTTTGCCAGGAGCTCTCCAATGGATAGTGTTTTTGCTGCCTAAAGCGCCGATTAGGACTAAATTATCCAGTTGAGTCTCTGTGACGCGAGAAGGAACCCAGTTGCACTCATATACTTGCTTGGCCATGATGAAATCGGTAATTCCGGTTCAAGAATGCATTTATTAAAGTGCACTGGTATGTACAATGTTAAACCGGAGACAGCTCTATCTAAACCGGAGTTTTATGAAGCAACAGCATCAGGCGGTTCAACAAGGGGACTAATGGTATATACCGGTTTGGCAATTTTTCTACAAAGTTAAACCGCCGGATCTAAGCATTGAAACAATTGAGATTGCGGATAGATAAGTGTACAGAAATAGATTTCACAAGATTTCTCGGATCTGAAGCAAGTTCAGAAAAGAAGGAAAATATTCAAGGTTCAAAAAAGAACAGTACCGAATCAATGGGCAGAGATACAGGTAGATCTATGGTCTTGAGGCATATAAGTAAAGGCGGATGCTAAGAACTACCGCTACACAGAGCAAAGGTTCACAGGTTCATCCAGGATCTATCATATGAGTACGAAGCAGACGATGAACACTGAAGAACTTGGAAACCCTAGAACGGATCTACGGAGGAAAAGGTGAAGAACTCACCGGAGCCGAGGAAGAAACAGAAGGTCGCCGCGATGCTCTGGTACAGTTAGGGTGATGCAGCGGCCAAGGTTGGAGCAGAGGTCGTCGACGGCGGCGGAGCTTCGAAGCGGGATGACGCGAGGAAGACGAAGCAGAAGGGCACGAAGGGGAAAAAGAAATGACCCTTCGGTCCTATTTATAAGGCAAGGGACAGGAGTCAGGCGCGAAAATCAAGGGACCGTGGGTTTGGAAATGAAGCTATCTCCTTAATTGTCGGAGACCTATTAAACAAAAAACAAAAAGGGGGTATCATGGATAAAGTTCTTTATAACAGGTGACGTCACGCCGGTTTACAACGACCAGAGAAGATGACATCATGGTGGTTCAACAAGCTACAAGAAGATGTTGAAAGTGAAGATTTTTGCTAAGGATTGACATGAACCTGTTCAAATCAATCTGGGGCCTAATGTTGGGGATATTACTACTGGGCGTAAACCGGCCTATCCGGGCCGGGTTAACTTCATCAGTAGTTAATTATGTTAAAGCCCAAGAAGGCAGATGAGAGCTCAAGGCCCATAGTCGGTTCAAGGCCTGTAGCCGTAAACCGGCGTTGGCATTTAACTTGTATTATAAGTTAGGAAGAAATAGAGACCAAACCGGACACATCTATGAGCCGGTATTGGGACTCTGTGAACCGACGGGCGTCACCCGTGTATATAAGGGGACGACCCGGCGGCGGTTCAAGGACAACAGACAACAACTCGAGACTTAGGCGAAGCTTGTTTGCTCCCTAGTCATCGAAACCCCATCAATTCCATCACAACTAGACGTAGGCTTTTACCTTCATTGAAGGGGCCGAACTAGTATAAACTCTCTTGCGTCCCTGTGTCTGCTATAATCCCTTCAAGCTAACCCGTTGCGATGGATCCACGACTAAGTCCTTTCTCTAGGACATCTGCCGTGACAAAACCACGGCAAAGGCCGAGGTGGAAGCCCATTTTGCACCGAAACCACCATCACCGCCAAGGGAGAAGGTGCCTGTGGAAAAGATTGACCACTTCATTCGTATGGCTAGAGCACCAGCTCCCAAGCCTGTTGACACAGACTATGAGCGCCACATCAAGAAGTTAAATCGAGCACGTCTACAGAAAGAGGCGAGCTCGAGCTCGAGCAAATCAGCTGGCAAAAGGAGCGGTAAAACTGTTCCCCAGCTGGGAGAACAGGCGGCGCAATCAATCCCCCCACTTGTTGTGCCAACAACACATGAGAGTAGGCGCGCCCAATATTATTGTGGGCAAACCGTTAACGTTCCCGGGGTGGGAGATGTGGTAATAACCGAGGAGCATATTGCGCAGGCTGAAGCGATCGGGATCACTGTTGGACAACTCCTCGATATCGAGCCCATGTCTCCGACTAGAGAGGAGGAAATAAAACGGAAATATGTCTGGGCCCAACCTTTGGTCGAGCCAGACGAGGTCAAGAAACCTCCCAACGAGAATGTATGAATTGCATCGATGGTACATGGACATTACCAAGATTTCCAATCGAGAGTCCCTCATGGTGAATGTCAAGGAGGAGCATTACTACCATGAGAAAGCTCTGGCCGTTGAGTATTCAGAACTATTTCAGCTATACAATCAAGACGCACTCGACAAATCTGTCGTCAGTTGCTATTGTCTGTAAGTGATTTCTTTCTGTAATTTAAGTCTCAAGCTAGCTGTAGTGATCATTTTGATCAATCATTACCTGTAATTATCCTCACTATATTCTTTTCTGTGGTATTATGCAGGATGAAGATTTATGAAATGAAAAAAGGTGGACGCTATGGCATTGGGTTCGTTGACCCAAATACCATTAATGAATACACATGGAAATTAGATCCATATCACGAAAAAAGTGTAGAGGAAAGCATGCTACAGTTCTTCAAGCGCCTCAAATACAATGAAGATATACTACTTCCTTACAACTTTGAGTGAGTCACACTATCTTGTACTACAAATTCTGTTTTTACCTACTAGCTAGCTTCATGTTTTTGCTTACATATGTCCGCTTAATTAAGACATGCAAACGTGTGTGCATGCAGATTTCACTGGATCTTGTTAATCATTAAAGTTGATGAAGGAACAGTTGAAGTACTAGACTCACTACTTAAGAAAGCAAGTGACTACACCATCGTGAAGGGGATAGTCAACAGGTAATTTCAATCATTATTAACTATATCTCGGCCTATTTAATTAGTTTGTCATTTCCTGATAACAACTATTTAATAACCCATTTATTCATTTTCTTTGTCGGCGGGCAGGGCTTGGGCAAAGTTCATCAGGGCCACTCCAGGCCCATGGAAACAAGATCTGAAATGGTATCGACCACAGGTAAGTAATTAAGTAGTACTAGCTAGCTGCCATCTCTTTATTTATCATGCTTGATTAATTATTATATGATCAAATTCCATTCTCGTAAAGGCCCTGAAGCAGGCGCCGGGGAATAATCTGTGTGCATACTACATTTGCGAGAACATTCACATGATGGCGTCCGAAAGGAGCAAATCTCAAAGACAGGAGTGGGTACGTTTGTCAAAACACTATTCACAATTTTTACACCATTATCGATATCTAGTCACACAACTAATACACATGCATATTGATCTCCTTCTTAACAGTTCAAAGAGGTGCGGGAGCAGCTCCTACCAACGGAGCGCATACAAGCAATTCAAGAGGAAATAGCAGGATTTTTGCTCGACCAGGTCATAGATCCCAAAGGAGAATACTATTACCCGCTACCGCCCCCATGAACCACTTCCAATTGTTATCGTGCTCCGAAGGCACCAATTAGGCTAATGCCACTGGCTCCGAAGGCACCAATTAGGAGAAATTGTATATATATACACATGTGTGTATATATGTGTGAATTAATTAATGGTGGTTGTGAGACATTCGATGATATATATATATTATGATCGGTTCTACTAGAAATTCTATTTATATATATGCATAACATGTACAATATGTAGTATCGTAAAATACCAGCAAACGAAAAAGAATTAAATGGAAAACACAAAATTAAATGAAAAAGAAATCATAAAACCAACCCCCCCAATCTTTTAATACCGGTTGGTGACACCAACCGGTACTAAAGGGCTCCCTGCCCCCGAAGCTGGCTCGTGCGACGTGGTTGCCCTTTAGCACCGGTTCGTGCTGAACCGGTACTAAAGGGGGGGGGGGCTTTAGTGCCTACACTTTAGCGCCGGTTACCAAACCGGCACTAAAGGGCCTTACGAACTGGTGCTATTGCCCGGTTCTGCACTAGTGTTGGGTGTGTTGGGGACACAAGAGACTCTTTGTTATTTGGTTGCAGGGTTGTTTGAGAGAGACCATCTTCATCTTACGCCTCCCACGGATTGATAAACCTTAGGTCATCCACTTGAGGAAAATTTGCTACTGTACTACAAACCTCTACACTTGGAGGCCCAACAACGTCTACAAGAAGAAGGTTGTGTAGTAGATGACGAAGCTATGTACCTAGGGTAGGGTCATGGATCTGTCCAAGATACCCTCCCCAAGGACATCTCTAAAAGAACCAGAAGCAGTCGAAGAAATATCATCGTCCACTCGACCATAAAGCCATGTTCCACTCGACAGTCTTGAAGACACTCGACCATGCGAACAACCACCCGACTACCAGAAGATGGAGAGCCACTCACTCTACAACGGTCGGGATTAAGTCATAGCTTTAATAGTCATTTATAGCACTTTACTTCGGACGTTACCAGTAACGCTCCTTCTTTATGAACATTGAACCCTGTGTAACGGAGGGGAGCTGGGGTCCTGGCGCACTCTATATAAGCCACCCCCTTCCTCCGGGACAAGGGTTCGCACCCCCTGTAACTCACACGCGCATAATCCAGTCGACCGCCTCAGGGCTCCAAGACGTAGGGCTGTTAGTTCCTCCGAGAAGGGCCTGAACTCGTAAAACTCGCGTGTACAACTACTCCATATATAGCTAGGATCTTGCCTCTACATCCCTACCCCCCATTCTACTGTCATACTTAGAACCACGACAGTTGGCGCCCACCGTGGGGCATGTGTCTTAGCCACTTTTTGGAGAAGTTGCAACTTTTCCGATCCCCTTCATCATGGTTTCAGGCGGAGGTTTCGCTGAGGGCCGCGAGATCCGTCTCGACGCGCTCGTGTTTGTCGCCGACGACTCCGCTTGGCTTCAGGAGGCTCCACTCGACATCGACGCACTCCCCGTCCGCGGGGCAACGCACTTTCGCGCGTGTGTCCGCGGCGTCCTCCTGCGGCAGCCGTCGACCCAGTATCGGTCGGCTCCTACGGCTTCCCCCTCCCTGCAGCCCGCCGGAGCAAACGTTTCGGTCAATCGAGGCTTCAGCGGTGGGTGAAGCATGCGGTGGCTCTCCAGTCGGCCACCCCTCAAGTCGCAGCAATCGAGCCCGAGGAAACCCTCTACGGCCTGTTCGATCTGTTGACTGGCTCTGTAGAGACTGCATCCGAGTGTGATAGCAGTGACCCCGCGGCAGAAGTTTTGATGGTCAATGGACCGCGCAGTCCTCCTGGCTTCACCCGTGAAGAGGGAGGTGATGGGGGCGGCGATCCGTCGCGTATTCATGAAGAGTACCGCCCCGAACCCCTCTCCTCGCAGCGGAGAGAAGAACTTCGCTGCCGGAACATGGATGCACTTCACACTCCTATCGTTGGAGAAACCCCTGAGGCCCAGGCCTTGGAGGAGGGGTGCCTGGCCAACTTGCCTGAGCGCAATCCAGTCGATGTCAACTCTTTCTGCCTCCGACTCAGGTATACCAAACTCCGATCCAGAATCTCGCAGCTGCAGCCCGAATAGCGGAGTCGATCCAACCTTCCCAGTCAGAAGCTGGTCGAGGTCTGGTGCAGATCCGAGCTTTGCTCCGTGCTGCAGGAGAGCAGAATACATCAGTATCTCAGTCGCGGAATAGGATCCATAGCAGGTCCGTGGTTGCGGACACAGTTCAGTCGACTCACAGCCCAAGATCGCCCCCGAGGCGTGAGGGACGTGGAGACCGATGAGATCAGTATAGAAACCGTGGGCAGTATGACCACCGAGTCGATCGCGATGATCATCGTCGAGTGCCCACACCTCCCCCAAGGAGTGGGTCGTACGTGCCTCGGCAACAGGATGACAGGCGCCCTCATAGTATGGGGCGAGGGATTCCAGTCGACCCCAGAGAGCCGGGCTTTGATGCGAGATCTATTCTCGTTCAGGGCTTGGTCGACAGGAACAGAGCTCACCGAGAGGGTCATGACAGAGATATACCAACCAACAGCAGAGTGCATGTCTCAGGTCTGGAGTGCTTCAGCAGAACCATCAGGGCTGTAGTGATTCACCCCAACTTCAGTTTGGCGACTGGAGTCAGTAAGTTCACTGGTGAGTCCAAGCCTGATACTTGGCTTGAAGACTACCGAGTGGCCGTCCAGATTGGTGGCGGCAATGATGAAGTGGCCATGAAACACCTTCCTCTGATGCTGGAGGGCTCGACTAGAGCATGGCTGAATCAGTTAGCACCAAGCAGTATTTATACCTGGGAAGATCTTGCCCAAGTATTTGTCAGAACATTCAAAGGTACTTGCAAACGGCCGGCAGGGCTGACCGAATTACAGTGTTGCGTTCAGAAACCGAATGAGTCTTTGAGGGATTATATCCAGAGATGGATCACATTGCATCACATGGTGGAGAATGTGTCTGATCATCAGGCAATTTGTGCCTTCAAAGAAGGCGTCAAGTATCGGGAGTTGAATATGAAATTCGGTTGGACAGGAGAGATGACTCTAACTCGGATGATGGAAATTGCCACCAAATATGGCAACGGTGAAGAAGAAGACCAACTCCAGAGTGGCAAGCACAAAACAGTCGCCCATGAAACCGGAGGAGGAAACTCTAGTCGGAAGTAGAAGCGCAAAGCCGAGCCAGCTGCTCCTGGTGAAGCCTTAGCCGTGACTCAAGGAAAGTTCAATGGGAAGCCCAAGGGACCGTGGAACCCCAAGAAAGTAAAAGATCAAGATGTAAATGATGTGCTGGATTTTCCATGCCACATCCACACCAAAAAAGATGAAGAGGGTAATTTCATTTACCCGAAGCATACCACTCGGCAGTGTCGACTCCTAATCCAACAATTCCGAGAGAAACAGCCCAAGGAAAAGGAGAAAGAAGCAGACAAGGTTGAGGATGAGGAAGTGGATGACGATGGTTATCCCCATGTGAATTTCACTCTGATGATTTTCGCTGATGTTGAGAGTAAAATTCGATAGAAAGTCATCAACAGAGAAGTGAACATGGTCGCTCCGGTGACACCCAGTTATTTGAAGCGGCCCAGACCAACATTACACGTACGCTTACGGGAGACTGGTTCTATCGACGTGCTTCGCACATAGGTGGCTGGTGGGTGTCAGTTTCTCCAACTTTAGTTGAATCAGATTCAATGAACAGGGTTCTTTCTGAAGATCAAAAATCAATCACTATACCGCGTTGTGGTTTTTGATGCGTAGGTAAGAACAGTTCTTGCTCAGTCCGTAGCAGCCACGTAAAACTTGCAACAACAAAGTAGAGGACGTCTAACTTGTTTTTGCAGGGCATGTTGTGATGTGATATGGTCAAGACATGATGATAAATTTTATTGTATGAGATGATCATGTTTTGTAACACAGTTATCGACAACTGGTAGGAGCCATATGGTTGTCGCTTTATTGTATGAAATGCAATCGCCATGTAATTGCTTTACTTTATCACTAAGCGGTAGCGATACTCGTAGAAGCAATAGTTGGCGAGACAACAACGATGCTTCGATGGAGATCAAGGTGTCAAGCCGGTGACGATGGTGATCATGACGATGCTTTGGAGATGGAGATCAAAGGCACAAGATGATGATGGCCATATCATATCACTTATATTGATTGCATGAGATGTTTATCCTTTATGCATCTTATTTTCCTTAGTTCGGTGGTAGCATTATAAGATGATCTATCACTAAATTTCAAGGTATAAGTGTTCTCCCTGAGTATGCACCGTTGCTACAGTTCGTCGTGCCGAGACACCACATGATAAGCTCTACGTTCTCATACAACGGGTGCAAGCCAATTTTGCACACACAGAATACTCGGGTTAAACTTGACGAGCCTAGCATATGCAGATATGGCCTCGGAACACTGAGACCGAAAGGTCGAGCTTGAATCATATAGTAGATATGATCAACATAGTGATGTTCACCATTGAAAACTACTCCATCTCACGTGATGATCGGACATGGTTTAGTTGATTTGGATCACGTGATCATTTAGATGACTAGAGGGATGTCTATCTAAGTGGGAGTTCTTAAGTAATTTGATTAATTGAACTTTAATTTATCATGAACTTAGTACCTAATAGTATTTTGCATGTCTATGATGTTGTAGATAGATGGCCCATGCTACTATTCCGTTGAATTTTAATGCATTCCTAGAGGAAGCTAAGTTGAAAGATGATGGTAGCAACTACACGGACTGGGTCTGTAACTTGAGGATTATCCTCATTGCTGCATAGAAGAATTACCTCCTGGAAGCACCGCTAGGTGACAAACCCGCTGCAGGAGCAACGCCAGATGTTGTGAACACCTGGCAGAGCAAAGCTGATGACTACTCGATAGTTCAGTGTGCCATGCTTTACGGCTTAGAATTGGGACTTCAACAACATTTTGAACGTCATGGAGCATATGAGAAGTTCCAGGAGTTGAAGTTAATATTTCAAGCAAATGCCCGGATTGAGAGGTATGAAGTCTCCAATAAGTTCTACAGCTGGAAGATGGAGGAGAATAGTTCTATCAGTGAACATATACTCAGAATGTCTGGGTACCACAACCACTTGACTCAACTGGGAGTTAATCTTCCTGATGATAGTGTCATTGATAGAGTTCTTCAATCATTGCCACCAAGCTACAAGAGCTTCGTGATGAACTATAATATGCAAGGGATGGATAAGACGATTCCTGAGCTCTTCACAAGGCTAAAGGCTGCGGAGGTAGAAATCAAGAAGGAGCATCAAGTGTTGATGGTCAACAAGACCACCAGTTTCAAGAAAAAGGGTAAAGGGAAGAAGGGGAACTTCAAGAAGAACAGCAAGCCAGTTGCTGCTCAAGTGAAGAAACCCAAGTCTGGACCTAAGCCTGAGACTGAGTGCTTCTACTTCAAAGGAACTGGTCACTGGAAGCGGAACTGCCCCAAGTATTTGGCGGAGAAGAAGGATGGCAAAGTGAAAGGTATATTTGATATACATGTTATTGATGTGTACCTTACTAATGCTCGCAGTAGTGCCTGGGTATTTGATACTGGTTTAGTTGCTAACATTTGCAACTCGAAACAGGGGCTATGGATTAAGCAAAGATTGGCTAAGGACGAGGTGACGATGCGCGTGGGAAATGGTTCCAAAGTCGATGTGATCGCCGTCAGCATGCTACCTCTACATCTACCATCGGTATTAGTTTTGGACCTATATAAATGTTATTTGGTGACAGCGTTGAGCATCAACATTATATCTGGATCTTGTTTGATGCGAGACGGTTATTCATTTAAATCAGAGAATAATGGTTGTTCTATTTATATGAGTAATATCTTTTATGGTCACGCACCCTTGATGAGTGGTCTATTTTTACTAAATGTTGGTAGTTGTGATACACATGTTCATAGTATTGAAGCCAAAAGATGCCGTGTTGATAATGATAGTGCAACTTATTTGTGCACTACCGTTTAGGTCATATTGGTGCAAATCTCATGAAGAAACTCCATTCTGATGGACGTTTGTAATCACTTGATTATGAATCACTTGGTACTTGTGAACCATGCCTCATGGGCAAGATGACTAAAACTCAGTTCCGCGGAACAATGGAGCGAGCAACAGAGTTATTGGAAGTCATACATACTGATGTATGTGGTCCAATGAACATTGAAGCTCGCGGCGGATATCGTTATTTTCTCACCTTCACAGATGATTTGAGCAGATATGGGTATATCTACTTAATGAAACATAAGTATGAAACATTTGAAATGTTCAAAGAATTTCAGAGTGAAGTGGAAAATCATCGTAACAAGAAAATCAAGTTTCTACAATCTGATCGTGGAGGTGAATATTTGAGTTATGAGTTTGGACTTTATTTGAAATAATGCGGAATAGTTTTGCAACTCACGCCACCTGTAACACCAAAACGTAATGGTGTGTCAGAACATCGTAACCGCACTTTATTAGATATGGTGCGATCTATGATGTCTCTCACTAATTTACCGCTATCATTTTGGGGTTATGCTTTAGAGATGGCTGCATTTACGCTAAATAGGGCACCATCTAAATCCGTTGAGATGCCACCTTATGAACTGTGGTTTGGCAAGAAACCCAAGTTGTCGTTTCTGAAAGTTTGGGGCTGCGATGCTTTTGTGAAAAAGCTTCAACCTGATAAGCTCGAACCCAAATCAGAGAAACGTGTCTTCATAGGATACCCAAAGGAGACTGTTGGGTACACCTTCTATCACAGATCTGAAGGCAAGATATTCGTTGCTAATAATGGAACCTTTCTAGAGATGGAGTTTCTCTCGAAAGAAGTGAGTGGGAGGAAAGTAGAACTTGACGAGGTAATTGTACCTTCTCCATTATTGGAAAGTAATTCATCACTGAAATCACTTCCAGTGATTCCTACACTAGTAAGTGAGGAAGCTAATGATGATGATCATGAAACTTCTAATCAAGTTACTACAGAACCTCGTAGGTCAACCAGAGTAAGATCTGCACCAGAGTGGTACGGTAATCCTATTCTGGAAGTCATGTTACTTGACCATGACAAACCTACTAACTATGAGGAAGCGACGATGAGCCCAGATTCCGCTAAATGGCTTGAGGCCATGAAATCTGTGATGGGATCCATGTATGAGAACAAAGTATGGAATTTGGTTGACTTGCCCGATGATCGGCAGGCCATAGAGAGTAAATGGATCTTCAAGAAGAAGGCTGACGCTGTCGGTAATATTACTGTCTACAAAGCTCGATTTGTTTCAAAAGGTTTTCGACAAGTTCAAGGAGTTGACTACGATGAGACCTTCTCACCCGTAGGGATGCTTAAGTCCGTCCGAATCATGTTAGTAATTTTTGCATTTTATGATTATGAAATGTGGCAAATGGATGTCAAAATTGCATTCCTTAATGGATATCTTAAAGAAGAGTTGTATATGATGCAACCAGAAGGTTTTGTCAATCCAAAAGGTGCTAACAATGTGTGCAAGCTCCAGCGATCCATTTATGGACTGGTGCAAGCCTCTCGGAGTTGGAATATGCGCTTTGATAGTGTGATCAAAGCATATGGTTTTATACAGACTTTTAGAGAAGCCTGTATTTACAAGAAAGTGAGTGGGAGCTCCGTAGAATTTCTGATATTATATGTAGATGACATATTGTTGATCGGAAATGATACTGAATTTCTGAATAGCATAAAAGGATACTTGAATAAGAATTTTTCAACGAAAGACCTCGGTGAAGCTGCTTATATATTGGGCATCAAGATCTATAGAGATAGATCAAGACGCTTAATTGGACTTTCACAAAGCACATCCCTTGATAAAGTTTTGAAGAAGTTAAAAATGGATCAAGCAAAGAAAGGGTTCTTGCCTGTATTACAAGGTGTGAAGTTGAGTTAGACTCAATGCCCAACCACTGTAGAAGATAGAGAGAAAATGAAAGGTGTTCCCTATGCTTCAGCCATAGGCTCTATCATGTATGCAATGATGTGTACCAGACCAGATGTGTGCCTTGCTATCAGTTTAGCAAGGAGGTACCAAAGTAATCCAGGAGTGGATCACTGGACGGTGGTGAAGAATATCTTGAAATACCTGAAAAGAACTAAGGATATGTTTATCGGATATGGAGGTGATAAAGAGCTCGTCATAAATGGTTACGTCAATGCAAGCTTTGACACTGATCCGGATGACTCTAAGTCACAAACCGGATACGTGTTTTTATTAAATGGTGGAGCTGTCAGTTAGTGTAGTTCCAAGAAGAGCGTCGTGGCGGGATCTACGTGTGAAGCGGAATACATAGCTGCTTCAGAAGCAGCAAATGAAGGAGTCTGGATGAAGGAGTTCATATCCAATCTAGGTGTCATACCTAGTGCATCAAGTCCAATGAAAATCTTCTGTGACAATACTGGTGCAATTGCCTTGGCAAAGGAATCCAGATTTCACAAGAGAACCAAGCACATTAAGAGACGCTTCAATTCCATCCGCGATCAAGTCAAGGAGGGAGACATAGAGATTTGCAAGATACGTACAGATCTGAATGTTGCAGACTCGTTGACTAAGCCTCTCTCGCGAGCCAAACATGATCAGCACCAAGACTCCATGGGTGTTGAATCATTATAGTGTAATCTAGATTAATGACTCTAGTGCAAGTGGGAGACTAAAGGAAATATGCCCTAGAGGCAATAATAAAGTTGTTATTTATATTTCCTTATATCGTGATAAATGTTTATTACTCATGCTAGAATTGTATTAATCAGAAACTTAGTACATGTGTGAATACATAGACAAACAGAGTGTCACTAGTTTGCCTCTACTTGACTAGCTCGTTGAATCAATGATGGTTATGTTCCCTAATCATAGAAATGAGTTGTCATTTGATTAACAGGATCACATCATTAGAGAATGATGTGATTGACTTGACCCATCCGTTAGCTTAGCACGATGATCATTTAGTTTGTTGCTATTGCTTTCTCCATAACTTATGCATGTTCCTATAACTATGAGATCATGCAACTCCCGAATATCGGAGGAACACTTTGTGTGCTACCAAACGTCACAATGTAACTGGGTGATTATAAAGGTGCTCTACAGGTGTCTCTGATGGTGTTTGTTGAGTTGGCATAGATCGAGATTAGGATTTGTCACACCGATTGACGGAGAGGTAACTCTGGCCCTCTCGGTAATGTACATCACTA
The DNA here is from genome assembly GCF_003073215.2 of Triticum urartu. Taxonomy (NCBI): domain Eukaryota; kingdom Viridiplantae; phylum Streptophyta; class Magnoliopsida; order Poales; family Poaceae; genus Triticum; species Triticum urartu. The sequence continues at coordinate 134,263,472 of NC_053022.1, forward strand.
TAAGCCTTGCAAGCAATGTAGCTAATAAGTTAGTTATGGGATGTAGCATTATGGAATGAGTAAACAGAATTGCCAGTAATGAGATTGAACTAGGCATTGAGATAGCGACGATCAAATCTCAGGCAAGTAACATACCGATGACAAAGGGAACAACTTATATCGTTCTACACTTTGACCGATAAAGATCTTCGCAGTATATATAGGAACCAATATGAGCATCCAGGTTTCGCTATTGGTTATTGACCGGAGACGTGTCTCGGTCATGTCTACATAGCTCTCGAACGCGTAGGGTCCGCACGCTTAACGTTCGGTGACAATCGTATTATGAGTTTATGTGTTTTGATGTACCGAAGGTAATTCGGAGTCTTGGATATGATCACGGACATGATGAGGAGTCTCGAAATGGTCGAGACATAAATATCGATATATTGGACGACTATATTTGGACGTCGGAATGGTTCCGGGTGAGATCGGGCATTTACCAATGTACCGGGAGGTTACCGGAACCCCCCGGGAGGTATATGGGCCTTATTGGGCCATAGTGGGAGAGAGGAGAAGGGAGCAAAGGAGGGGGGTCGGCCCCCCTTTCCTTCCTCCCCTTCCCTCTCTCCTAATCCAACTAGGGAAGGGGGGATCCTAATCCCGGTGGGAGTAGGACTCCCCTTGGGGCGCGCCTAGGAGGCCGGTCCCCTCCCCCTCCTCCACTCCTTTATATACGGGGGAGGGGGCACCCCATAGACACACAAGTTGGCCATTGATCTCTTAGCCGTGTGCAGTGCCCCCCTCCACCAGAATCCACCTCGGTCATATCATAGCGGTGCTTAGGCGAAGCCCTATTCCGGTAGCATCATCATCACCGTCATCACGCCGTCGTGTTGATGAAGCTCTCCCTCGACACTCTGCTAGATCGTGAGTTCGTGGGAGATCGTGGAGGTGCCGTACTTTTGGTACTATGATCGGTCGATCGTGAAGACGTACGACTACATCAACTGCGTTGTCATAACGCTTCCGCTTACGGTCTACGAGGGTACGTAGAAAATACTCTCCCCTCTCATTGCTATGCATCACCATGATCTTGCGTGTGCGTAGGAATTTTTTTGAAATTACTACGTTCCCCAACACATACCATGGCACCACACCAAGCGTCATGTTTTCCAAGCATGTATTTCATTTTGTATAGTTGTTAACCCAGTAAACGACGCATTTATGGTTGACTATTGCCACACATTTCCTTGAAATATCTACCCATTCCTTGTAAAAGGCATCAGAATGTACTAAATAGCACGAGCATGGTTTTCTAGACCGTTCTTGTGCACCTTTTCATGCACCGATTGTTCGAATTTGAATTATGTGCATAATTAATGCCTACAAAATGCACATAATCCGCTAAAAATGGTAAATGAGTTCGGAAAGGTGTCAAATTTGAACATGTTGCATTTGAGGCGGTATGTTGATCGTTGGAGAAAAAACAGAATGACAAACTACAACGGAAATTTGGATTCCCCTTCAATCTTGGTGATTTCCCTCTCAAAAGCATTGAACTTCCTCGGTGATGGTTAGATTTATGAAGGGCATGTATGACGACGTAAACGAAAGCTTCTGAGCTTTTAACCAGGGCATGATGAGGCCATACCATGGCACCATGCCAGCCGTCATATTTTCAAGCACATATTTCATTGTTCTATAGTTGATAACCCAGTAAATGATGCGTTTATGGTTGACTATTGCCACGCATTCCATTGAAATCTCTGCCCATTCCTTGTAAACGGCTTGAGAAATGACTAAATACCACGAGTATGGTTTTTCCAGACCGTTCTTGTTCACCCTTTCATGCACCGATTGTTTGAATTTGAATTATGTGCATTAATGCCTACAAAATGCACATAATCCCCTAAATGTTGTAAATGAAACCGGAAAAGTGTCAAATTTGAACACGGCGATTAGCAGGGTTTATGTTCATCATAGAAAAAAACTCGTGGATGAAGGACAAAGGAAATTTGGATGCCCATTCAATCTCGGTGATTTACTATCGCACACGATTCATCTCTGTCGCCTCTGCGAACCATGTGTGTTCACTCACATGCAAAAGGGAAAAAGAAAACCCTCGCCCACTTCATCCCCATTCACTTGCCGCGGACTCCTCTGCAACTCTGCACCCTAAAGCTCGACGGCTGTTTGCGGAGGGCGTAGGTCACGCTCGAAACAACACTGGATTTCGCCCCTACCGCTTTCTGCCGCCTATCTGCACTGACATTCTAGACATTGGTCGACAGGGGTTTTCTGCGGGATTTGGCCGGGGATTTTTCTCATGGAGAAGGTAATCAACTTAGTTATCAAAATATTCACTCATCTATTATCGCAGTCCGTCCGTCGCTGTTAATCAACTTGCAAAAATCGCCATGGAATCATTTTTGTTATAGCTGATTCGTGGGTGTTCATTCATCTGTCCATAGTGCAAGAACAAATCGGGAAACTGTGGTCGTGGCCAGTCGAAAATGAAGATCTATCTCACCATTTCGGATGACTTCAGGGAGCGCTCGGTATGTTCAATCTCAACCTACCATGGTCGGCATGGCCTAAATTTGTGAACATATACCGTCTGTTGCTACATTATCTATATAGTTTCATCAAATCTTTGTTACATTACCAATTTTTAATTCTATATTTTTGTACTTTGCTTTCATATATATATATATATATATATATGGATTTGTTCTATCAGTTACTCCCATATTTGCATCTTGGTCTATTATTTCAATACATCTAATTTACGATCTTAGTTTTCATTTCAAGCAGTACATCCCTTACTTTGCAAGAACAGGAGTAGAAGGAAATCTTGGGCTTTACTTTGCAGATGACTCCCAGGATGTCATATTGACAACGCAGCATGGATTTACAATGACGGTTAGCGTAAAACTTGATAAAGATGGTCACTCCTATTTTAATGCATACCTTTGGAGAAAAATGTCTAAGTGTTATGAACTGAAAGATGGCAATAAAATTCTAGTGCGTGCACCACAGTCTGGTCTAATTAACATGGATGTTTACTTCCCCAATGTCATCAGTCGAACAAAGTCTGATCGAGGTTAGTGTCCTTTCAACTTTCTCCATGCTATCATATTACTATTTAAGCAACCAATTGATCAATATTTAAGCAACCAATTGTGATATCATATTCTGACTCCGTTCCTAGGCAGTAACACATTCTATTTACCAATTTATGCACACTATATATTCTTCTGCCATGTTCTGAATAAATAATACCTTTCCACCTTTTAAGCAGGATATGTTGGATGCATAGTGAACGATTTGTATATTACTAGGCATACCAAATTTCACTGGAAGGACTTGAAGCATGTCACAAACTTTGTTGATAATCTGACAGAGATAGCACAACGTATGAACACTGGATTTTGGATGGGATTAATTAGACCTATGGTGCACACACTGAAAAAGACAAATTGTGTGCACAAAACGCTGGTAAAAAGTCTTATTTTAATGTTGATGCTCATAAACTATATATATATTCAACGATATGTTACAATTGTTTTTTATTCTACATGTCAACAGAAATTGCCCCCTATAGCAGTTCCTGGATCGATTTCCCGGCGTGGTCGAGTTACACTTGTGACTGGTAATAACGCCAATGTGATTGCAAGGTACTGCATTTCCCACAGAAATGGAACCATTCAAATTAACAAGTTCTCGCGTCTTGTGGCAATGCATCCATATTGGAAAATTGGAGAAACTGATCTACTGATGCTCTACCAAGGCACACGAGGGCTCTTCCTTTTCATTGACGAGATGCCGAGTCGCCATGATCAAGCTGCTTTCAGTGGATAGTTGTGGTTGTTGGCCCTCAGCCTCTTAAAATGTGCTAGCTGTTACTATATATGTTAAGTATGTAGATATGGACCATATTGTTGTTGGCCCTTAGCCTCTTAAAATGTGATAGTTGTTACTATGTTAAGTATGTAGATATGGACCATATGGTTGTCAAAACTGTGTTATGAAGATCCTCCTTTTGTCGAATAGTGTAACCACTATATATATGTTACTCAAATGCTTATACCCAAGTTCATAAATTTTCATGGAAAGTATTAGTATCGTACACAATTCATTGACTTTAAGCGTGTGCCCGATGTCCAGAAGGCATTTTCATATTAACTGTCCATATTGCAAATTCAGACACATGTTAACATAAGGAAACATATGTGTAACATACTAATCACCGCACACGAATACTCGCAGACGCATCGTGTACGATACTCCGCCACCGCAAGCAACTAGTTTGCATTTTTTTTCAAAGTTTTTTGTAAACACAGAATCGCACACGGAGTAACTGCATTAACCGTCTGTGTTGTAATTTCTCATCGCAAATAGTTCATCCAAGTCGGTTGTTTGCCACGTATCACACACATCTTGTTTACACGACTCGTTTGTGTTCTTTTGTCTCATCACAAACAGTTCATCCATGTGAACTGTATGCCGCATATCACACACATCTTGTTAAGTTGAATTGTTTCTGTTGTGTTCCCTAATCGAAAATGGTTCGTCTGAGTTAACCGTATGCAGTATATCACACACACATTGATATGGCTACCTATTTCTATTGTTCTACCTCATCGCAAACAGTTCGAATGGATTAACCGTGTGTCCTGCATTGCACACACATTGTTATGGCTGCCCGTTTATGTTGTTCTGCCTCATCGCATACAGTTTGAATGGATTAACCGTGTGTCCTGCATCGCACACGCAGCTAAAATCAGAACCCTGTTTGATGGCTCCGCCATTGCAAACGTTTTGCACCTTTTTTGATGGGTTTTTTACACCACCGTTTGCGATTATTGCATCGCACACAATTTTGGCAAAGGGTCTCTAATCGTAGTGTCGCGTTAGCAGTATCCTGCAGCTATAGAACTTGTTGGAGACTTCATATCTCTCAACCCGAGCATTTGCTTGAAATATTAACTTCATCTCCTGGAACATCACATATGCTCCATGACGTTCAAAACATCTTTGAAGTCCCATTTCTAAGCCGTAAAGCAAGGCACAATGAACTATCGAGTAGTCATCAGCTTTGCTCTGCCAGACGTTCATAACGTCCGGAGTTGCTCCAGCAGCAGGTCTTGCACCTAGCGGTGCTTCCAGGACATGAATCTTCTGTGCAGCAATGAGGACAATCCTCAAGTTACGGACCTAGTCCGTGTAGTTGCTACCATCATCTTTCAACTTAGCTTTCTCAAGGAACGCATTAAAATTTAAGGGAACGGCAGCACTAGCCATTGATCTACAACAACATAGATATGCAAAAACTATTAGGACTAAGTTCATGATAAATTAAAGTTCAATTAATCCTATTACTTAAGAATTCCCACTTAGATAGACATCCCTCTAGTCATCTAAATGATCACGTGATCCATATTAACTAACCATGTCCGATCATCACATGAGATGGAGTAGTTTTCAATGGTGAACATCACTATGTTGATCATATCTACTATATGATTCACGTTCGACCTTTCGGTCTCAGTGTTCCAAGGCCACATCTGCATATGCGAGGCTCGTCAAGTTTAACCCGAGTATTCTGCACGTGCAAAACTAGCTTGCACCCGTTGTATGTGAACGTAGATCTTATCACACACGATCATCACGTGATGTCTCGGCACGACGAACTGTAGCAATGGTGCATTATCAGGGAGAACACTTATACCTTGAAATTTAGTGAGGGATCATCTTATAATGCTACCGCTGTACTAAGCAAAATAAGATGCATAAAAGATAAACATCACATTCAATCAAAACATGTGACATGATATGGCCATCATCATCTTGTGCCTTTGATCTCCATCTCCAAAGCATCGTCATGATCTCCATTGTCACCGGCTTGACACCTTGATCTTCATTGTAGCGTCGTTGTCATCTCGCCAATTATTGCTTCTACGACTATTGCTACCATTTAGTGATAAACTAAAGCAATTACATTGCGATTGCATTTCATACAATAAAGCGATAAACATAAGGCTCCTGCCAGTTGCTGATAGCTTTTATAAAATATGATCATCTCATACAACAATTTATATCTCATCACGTCTTGACCATATCACATCACAACATGCCCTGCAAAAACAAGTTAGACGTCCTCTACTTTGTTGTTGCAATTTTTATGTGGCTGCTATGGGCTCCTAGCAAGAACCGTTCTTACCAATGCATCAAAAACACAACGATTTTTCATCAAGTGTGTTGTTTTAACCTTTAACAAGGACCGGCCGTAGTCAAACTCGATTCAACTAAAGTTGGAAAATAGACACCCGGCAGCCACCTGTGTGCAAAGCACGTTGATAGAACCAGACTCATGAACGTGGTTATGTAATATTCGTCCGGGCCACTTCATCCAACAATACCGCCGAATCAAAGTAAGACATTAGTGGTAAGCAGTATGACTATTATCGCCCACAATTCTTTGTGTTCTACCCGTGTATATCATTTAGGCATAGACCTGGGTCTGATACCACTGTTGGGGAACATAGCATGTAATTTCAAAAATTACCTACGATCACGGAAGATCTATCTAGGAGATGCATAGCAACGAGAGGGGGAGAGTGTGTCCATGTACCCTCTGTCGGATTTCGGGTTCTGGCAAAACCCTTGAGGTTCGAACACTTGGGTGCGCACGAGGATCTCTCCCCCCCTCTCTAGCTCACACACATCATGATCTCACGGCCTAGCTCGACGAACCCAAAGAACAAGAGACGCAAGAGTTTATACTGGTTCGGGCCACTGATGTGGTGTAATACCCCACTCCAGTGTGGTGTGGTGGATTGCCTCTTGGGCTAAGGATGAACAGTTACAAGGGAAGAACATCCTCCAGAGGAGAGGTGTTCTTGGCGCCGTCCGTGGGGAACTTGTGTGGTTGAGGATGAACTAAATCTTCTCTCTCTCTCTAGATGGGCCGAAGTGTCCCCTTTCTATGGTGGTGGCTAATCCTATTTATAGAGGCCCTGGTCCTCCTCCCAAATATTGAGCGGGAAGGGATCCCACAACGGCCAAATTCTAAGGGAGACAACTAGTACAAGTTATTTTGACAGAAGCAGTCTTCGCCTGCCAAAGGCTCTGGTGGTGACACTGTCTTGGGCTCCATGGTGACCTCCGTCCTGCCGTCCAACTGGTCTTGGTCTTGTTTCACCGATATGGAAACCTTTGCCTGATGCCTCGGGACTCCTCGCCTGCACTTGCCCCTTTAGCACCAAAGAGAAAACGAGGACACTACACGTGCTGGCAGCTGCCTGGCTCCAGTCGTCATGGCCTGCGTCACAGAAACCTCGGGAGGTGTCCCTTGCCTTGATCCCTCCGCCCCTTGCGAGCCAGCCTGGTGGGGCAGCCCCCGAGGAGATCTTGTGTCGTTCGCCTCACGAGGCTTGGCCCTCGCGAGGGTCTTGAGTGTTTGATGGTGAATATGGGCCATACCGGGACGCTGGTGGAGCCACGCTATGGGCCGCAGGCAGGCAAGTGTAGGGACCCCTATTCCCAGAATGCTGACAGTAGCCCCCGGGCCCAAGGCGCGCTCGGACTTGGCTTCGAGGCGAAGCCAAAGGGAAAGTGCGGAGTGCCGCGGGCCCCAACAGCCTGCGGCCCCGCTTGACGTGTGGCAGTTGGTTGGACGTGGGCGGCCCCGCTTCCCCACGCAGCCTTGATATCTGCCTGGCTAGGCGGCCACGGCGTCCCACACAGTTATTTCCCAATGCTGGCAATGCGCTCCCCGACTCCTCCGCTTCTTCGAACCTCAGCTTCCTCTCCCAATCCAACCTGAGCTGGGTCCTCTCCCTCGCCATGGCACCGAAACGAACAGAGAAAGGGAAGAAGCCCCTATCCTCAGCCAGCCCGCCTCTAGCCGTCGAGCCCGCCGTCGGCCGATCGCGGGTGCTCAATTAGGAGGCCATGGACAAGGTCTTCCCTGCGCTCGCCACCAGCTTCAACGAATGGGGAGGGATGGTGGCCTGGCCTGCGTCCCAAGCTTCTGTCGATAGAATGGCCACCGAGGTCCAATTCTTCATCGACACCTTGTGGGCCGGCCTGGTCCCTCCCTTCTTCGCCTTCTTCAACGGCATGCTTTCCCATTACCAGATTCATATGCTCCACCTAGATCCCCAATCTATCGCTCTTCTTGCCGTCTTTGCCTTTGTCTGCGAGGCCATGGTGGGCATCGCCCCCTCCGTGGCCCTTCTGCGCCATTTCTTCTCGATGCACCTGACCGACCCTCGACAATGCTCGGGGTGCCTGAGCTTCCAGGCTGTGGCAGCGACGGCTGGCTCGGGGATTGACTTTGAACTCCCGCCATCTGCAAGCGGGTTCCGGACGCGGTGGGTGTATGTGGATGTCGGAGTGCTCAATCCTTTACTCTTGCCTCCGTCGGCGCCCACCATCCCCAACTCCGGCTGGGCTCACGAGAAGCTTACGAGCCCCTGCCTCACCTTCGTCTGTCTCCGGTTGAAGAGGTTGAAAGATCTTGGCTTAACCGCGCCCATGGTGATGAAGGAGTTCCTCCGATGCTGCGTCGCCCCACTCCAGCGCCATTCCCAGCTGATGTGGGCCATGTCTGTCAGCCAGGATCGCATGAGGCTTTAGTAGTCAGGGCTTCCGCTAGAGGCACGAAGAACGGTGCTTGAGGTCCTAGCCGGCGACCCCTCTCCAGCCGATATGCCACTGGAGGGCTGTCTCTTGTACTGCTTCTCATACAGGGTGGAGTTCGCAGGGCAGGTGCTCACCTTTGACGAACAGGGGCTACGTCCGGTCGTCCTTGAAGGGTCCCGCGAGAACCATGTCACTGTGGTTCCCTTCTGTTCGCCGGCGCCGAACTTGCCCCAAGAGAGGAAGCAGGGGGGCAAGCACCACTAGAGGCCGGAGGCGCAAGTGCCGAGGTGTTGACACCGCCCGTGGCTCCTGAGGCGCCATCTCCGGGAGCCCATGACTCTCGCGCTGGGGTGGCAGTTGAGGGGGCGATGCAGTCCGCTGCTCCTGAGGTCGATGCTCCCGAGGCCTCAGGAGGTCATCATGAGGCGAAACCCAATGGCTCTCCCCAGCTTGGCGCTCCTGAGGTCGCCTCCTCGGGCGCTTCACTAGCCGCTCCCTGCGCTAGTCGCCACGCCCAACGCTTCGGCCAGCTCCGTGTAGACTTTGATGCGCTCCAAAAAAGGAAGGGGTCCCCAAGCTGCAGCAGTGGCGCCTTCCAGCCGTTGAAACAGAGGAAGTACATTGCCATGGATGAGTAAGTACCTTATCTTTGTAATTCCTCGAGTGCTGCTTCCCTTCCTGACGGTGGCTCTTCAGGATGCCATCTGCTAAGGCCACGAAGCCTCTCGGGAAGCAACCTCCTCCTGCCTCGAATCTCCCACTGGCCTTGAGCGTCCCAAGCCAGCATGCTGCCCCCGGCGCGAGGTCGGCCGGAGAGGCAAACACGCTAGCTTGGTGCCTCGAGCCCGCGCTCCTACCATCTCTTCTTCGTGGCCTCGCCGGGGGTGCGACGAGCATGCCAAGGGCTCCTCCTCTGGTTGTAGACGGCGGCTGGATGGCTTCGGTCTTGGTTTCTTCTTCGAGTAGCAAGCCTCAACTCAACCGGGCTCCCGCCAAAGCCCAATCAGCGACCGGAGGGGCGGCAGCCCCCAGTCCCCTGCGGAAGGGGAGCGAGCCGCTTCGGATCTCGTCGGCGACCCCTGCTGTGGAGGACGGAATCGGCCGCGCGGTCAAGTTTGCGCGCGAACGGAGTGTCGTCCGCCACGAGCTCTTTCCGGAGGCGATGGGCGCGACGTGCCGGCTTGGCGTAGAACTCGTGGATGTAGACACGCGCCTCGAGGCTGAGGGTCTTCGGCTGATGGAGGAGCGGCATAACCTGAAGGTGGCCATCAACCTCGGGCACCACCAGCTCGAGCTTGATAATGCGAAGGCCGAAGCGTCTCTTGCGACCTCGCGTGAGGCCTGCGCTCGAGCCTTGGAAGAAGCCTGGGAAACCGATCGTCGCCGCGAGGTCGTAGAGAAACGCGTGTGGGAGCTCCAAGCCTAGAGTGCTTCCTTGGAGCAGCAAGTGGAGGCGCGGGAGGCCGCCCTAGCGTCGATGAAGGGGACGCCTGCCGAGGAGGAAGATGTCCTGAAGCGCGAGGAAGCGCTGGCGCTGGAAGCCACCGAGCGTAGCCTTGAGCTTGAGCGGTTGGAGACGAGGGAGAGCTAAGTCACCCAGGTAGAGGATGATGTCGGCGCGCACGAGGCCAAGGCCCAGGAGGAGGTCGATCGCCGGCTGGCCGAGGCTCGTGCGGATCTTGTGGGAAGGTACGACTTGAAGCTGAAGCTCGTGGAAGCCGAAGCTGTGGGCAGGACTACTGCCCTCAAGTCAGAGTTGGCTGAGGCGGGACAACGTGAGGAAGAGGCTGCAGCCGCCCTGATCTCAGTGCAAGCTGAGCTGGCTTCCGCCCGTGCCGAGCTGCTTTCTCTTCAGCAGTGGGTCGCTAGAGCCGAGTCCTCCATGCAGCAGAGCAGTGAGTAAGCACTCCGGCGGAGGACGCTAGAGCGCGAGCATGCCCCCATGCTCCAAAGCCTCAGGATCGGAGCCAACGCGGCGCTGGGCGCCATCTGCGACGAAGATGCCCCTCATCCCCACTCGAACGGTTACGCCAGTCACCTCCTCTTCTTCACCGACGTGGTGACACGCCTGGAGAATCGATCCGAGAGGGCTCGCGAGCTTGTTGAAGAGAGGAGCCGCGGCCTGCTCAGGCGCGCGTTCTCCCGGGTCTTCAGCCACCTCCAGAACACCTACTCCAACTTCGATTTTGATGCCGCCATTGCCCCTGTGCCGTTGGCCATCCGGAGCGACCTGGCGTGCTAGGTAGAAGACAATGTGGATGCTTTAGTCAGGGCCTTCTACTCCGAGGACGACGCGGTGGTGGTCGCGGTGGATGAAGGTGACGTGGTCGACGATGTGGGCAACGCCGGCAATGGTGACGGTGATGCCGGCGATGATGATGGTGATGCCAGCGATGGTGACGACGACGCCAGTGACGTGTCTAAGGGCGACCCGAAGGACGCGCTGAGAGATGTGTCCGATTGAGCCCATGCTTCCTTATCATTGACCCTGCATGTGAAAGCTTGGGCACGGCCCTGAAAGTTGTAAGAGCATTTTGGTAGGGGGAGCCCCTCATGTAAACAGATTTCTTCCTCTATTCCTTAGGCCAAGCTGGAGATGTGTTTTTATGAGCCTGCGAGTCTCGCCGCGAGCTTACTGCTACAGTTTAACTTAGTCAGGGCCAGTTCCTGACCGACTCATGAGGTCGTGAGAATCTGAGGGGACTGTCGATCCGTCCGAGAGGGCCTTGCGAGAAGCAAGCACTAGCCATGGAAGGACGTGCGCATAGCATGCGCGCACCGCGCCCAGCCTCCGCTCACGAGGGGGAAGGCAGTAGGTGCAAACTCTGAATCAAGGCAAGGAACCAGATTGCAAGAAATCGCACGAAGGAGAAAAGGCACCCCCACGCACACCAATGAAAATTCAACTTCAAACTTAAATCCAAAGCCATAAAACAGGGATACAGAAAAGATATTAAAAGCAAATGGCCGCGTCCGGCGCCTAGTCTAGTCTTCTTGTCTTCTCACCAGGGCGGAGCTAAGTGCTGCCACTAGGACGTGGGAGGGAGCCCCCGAGGCCTGAGGGCAGCACTCCTGAGACTCTGGGGCGTGTACAACCCCAATCATTATTACGTGAGAGTGTCATGAGCGGAGATCTTCACAGGCGCGAGCCTTACTTCATATCGCTGGATGAGGGACCCGCCTTGTGCCACCCTCGACCACCATTGGTGCGTCCGGAGACCAGGACGAAGCCAAGGGGCAAAGGGGACGCCAGCGGCGCTCTCGGCGACCCTGGGTCCTCTGCCGGGGGAAGGCTCACCAGCACCTCCCCGGTAGAGGGCCTACCTCCGGGGGACGGCCTGCTCCACGTGATGCGGGGAGGGACCTTGCTCCCGGTTCCTTCCCTGCAGCCCCTAGTGCACTCCTCCTAGTAGAAGGGAGGCCGCTGAGCTGGGGCCGTCGCCCGCTGCTGTGACTTGATCCTCCTGCGACCCATGGTTAGCGTAAGATTGCTCCTGAGAGATTAGTGGTACCTTGTAGCTGTTGTCGCCGGCATGGTTGGCGAGGTTCCCTGGAGTCTCCTGGAAGGCCTCAGCTTCTAGCGCCTCCTCCTCCCAGCCTGGCTCGAGGAACGGGCCAGGGTCGTCTTCTAGCGCATATTCCTGGTCCATCATGCAGGGCACATAGGCCTCCGAGTCCGTCGCCCCGAAGACCTCGCCGAAGTGCCCCACGCTCCACATTGCCAGGCCCAATACACCACCATGAGGATGGTAGGGCGGCACTCCGCTGGGGCTGCGGGTGGCAATGCTCGTGCCCATGCTCATCGGAGGTGGTGCGGGCGTGATTGGGCGTCCGGTGCTGCTGGTCACGCCGGTGTCGACAAAACCTCCTGGCGCGCGGAGGGTGCGGCGAGGCCCACCATGCGATCCGGTCGTGGCCTGAGGCGTAAGCAGGGAGCAGAAGGGCGGTGCTCCTGAGGCTGCGGCGTCCAGTAGCTCGGTGACGTGCTCCAGCAATGCATCCCGACTGCTCTGCATCAGCCGGCATCGCAGTAGTTCCTGAGCCACCGTGAGTGCTGCCCTCATGTTTGCTTGTTCCCGTCGGGTGTACGGAGCCGTGGCCACAGTGTAGCGTGAGGCCCTTGCGACTGCCCGCGCTTGTCGTGCAGTAAGGGTGGATGGCGTCTGACCGTGCCGCCCGTGCCCCGCAGCGTTTGGTGGTGCGCATGCCGCCTGGGGCGCAGGGTTGAGGTCTTCTTGGGCTGACGGTGCCGCCCGGGCCGGCCAAGCTGCCCAGCGGTCGGCGTTGGTCCTTGGGTCGTCGAACATCGGAACCGCCGAGTGTCGGCAGATCAACTGGAGGAAGAGAAGCTCTGACGCACCCCTACCTAGCGCGCCAAATGTTGGATTTCGGGTTCTGGCAAAACCCTTGAGGTTCGAACACTTGGGTGCGCACGAGGAACTCTCCCCCTCTCTAGCTCGCACACATCATGATCTCACGGCCTAGCTCGACGAACCCAAAGAACAAGAGACACAAGATTTTATACTAATTTGGGCCACTGATGTGGTGTAATACCCTACTCTAGTGTGGTGTGGTGGATTGCCTCTTGGGCTGAGGATGAATAGTCACAAGGGAAGAACAGCCTCCAGGGGAAAGGTGTTCTTGGTGCCGTCCATGGGGAACTTGTGTGGTTGAGGATGAACTGAATCCTCTCTCTCTCTCTCTAGATGAGCCGAAGTGTCCTCTTTCTATGGTGGTGGCTAGTCCTATTTATAGAGGCCCTGGTCCTCTTCCCAAATATTAAGAGGGAAGGGATCCCACAACGGCCAAATTCGAAGGGAGACAACTAGTACAAGTTAGCCTGACAAAAGTAGTCTTTGCCTGCCAAAGGCTCTGGTGGTGACGCCATCTCGGGCTCCATGGTGACCTCCGTCCTACTGTCCTGCTGGTCTTGGTCTTGTTGCACCAATATGGAAACCTTTGTCTGATGCCTAGGGACTCCTCGCCTGCGATTGCCCCTTTAGCACAAAAGAAGAAGCGAGGACACTGCGGGTGCTAGCGCCCGCGTGACTCCAGTCGTCATGGCTTGCGTCATAGAAACCTCACGAGGTGTCCCTTGCCTTGATCTCTCCGCCCCTCGCGTTCCAGCCTGGTGGGTGAGGGAGTCCAGGACTAAGGGGTCCTCGGACATCTGGCCAGATATCCATGGGCCGGACTGATCGGCTGTGAAGATCGAAGAACATAGTCATGACAGGATTGGACTCTGCTTGGTGTGGAAGGCAAGCTTTGCGACCGAAGATTCCTTTTTATGTAACCGACTCCATGTAAACCCTAGATCCCCTCGGTGTCTATATAAACCGAAGGAAATAGTCCGGAAAGGAGAACACATATACTCATTACCATATTCTTAGGCTAGACTTCTAGGGTTTAGCCATTACGATCTGGTGGTAGATCAACTCTGGTAATACTCATATTCATCAAGATCAATCAAGCAGGAAGTAGGGTATTACCTCCATAGAGAGGGTCCAAACCTGAGTAAACATCGTGTCCCCTGTCTCCTGTTACCATCGATCCTAGATGCACAGTTCGGGACCCCCTAACCGAGATCCGCCAGTTTTGACACCGGCATTGGTGCTTTCATTGAGAGTTCCACTATGCCATCGGCAGAAGGCTCGATGGCCCCTTCGATCGTCAATAATAACGTTGTCCAAGGAGGAACCTTCCTCCCCGGTTAGATCTTCGTATTCAGCAGCTTCGTACTTCAGGCCAACTCGCTTGGCCATCTGGAGCAGATCGACAGCCATGCCCCGGGCCATCAGGTCAGATTTGGGAGCTTGAATTACGTCGCGGACATCCGTGGAGATTTGATCTTCGACGGATTCAAGACCACGGCAGCCGCTCCCCATTGCCTCGATGAACATGTCTTAAACCTGTCATCGGGAAGCACCTAGGAGATAGCTCCTGCAGCAGCCCCGGCTTTAAATCCGGAGCAGATCAAATCGCTCGAAGATGGGAAGCTTGACTCCATCACGGGGGCTACCGATTCCGCAGCATTGGAGCCGCAGCAGATTCCACTTCCTACAGTATCTGCATCAACGAAACCCTGGACTCGCCTCTGACGTCGAACTCCGAACCCTGCGAGCCCGCATATACCGAACTCGATCGGTTATCGATCTTCAAGTTCAGCGCCGTAGATGTCCTCCAACACGCTCCCATGGGTGACATACAAAACTCGCTAAAAACCTATTGAGGGAGTCCTGGATTAGGGGGTGTCCGGATAGCCGGACTATACCTTCAGCCAGACTCCTGGACTATGAAGATACAAGACTGAAGACTTCATCCTGTGTCCGAAAGGGACTTTCCTTGGCGTGAAGGCAAGCTTGGCGATACGGATATGTAGATCTCCTACCATTGTAACCGACTTTGTGTAACCCTAACCCTCTCCGGTGTCTATATAAACCGGAGGGTTTTCGTCCGTAGGACAACATACAGATCAACAATCATACCATAGGCTAGCTTCTAGGGTTTAGCCTCTCCGATCTCGTGGTAGATCGACTCTTGTACTACCCATATCATCAATATTAATCAAGCAGGACGTAGGGTTTTACCTCCATCAAGAGGGCCCGAACCTGGGTAAAACTTTGTGTCCCTTGCCTCCTGTTACCATCTGGCCTAGACGCACAGTTCGGGACCCCCTACCCGAGATCCGCCGGTTTTGACACCGACATTGGTGCTTTCATTGAGAGTTCCTCTGTGTCGTCGCCGTCAGGCTTGATGGCTCCTACGATCATCCATAGCGATGCAGTCCAGGGTGAGACCTTCCTCCCCGGACAGATCTTCGTCCTTGGCAGCTTCGCACCGCGGGCCAATTCACTTGGCCATTTGAAGCAGATCGAAATCTATGCCCTGGCCATCAGGTCAAATTTGGAAGTTTAAACTATACGGCTGACATCCGCAGGGACTTGATCTTCGACGGATTCGAGCCACTGCCGAGCGCGCCGCACTGTCACAACGAGCATGATCTAACTCTGCCACCGAACAGTGCCCTGGAGGCCGCACCCGCATCGGTTTCAACCCTTAATTCGGGGCCTACTGCGCTGACCGAGGATGGGTGGTTGGACACCGCCTCGGGGGCTGCGATCCCAACGGCGATCGAGCCAAACACCAGCCCCGCACTCCGCGAGACTCATGACTCCAAGGAGCCGGACTCCTCTCCAGACTCCGAACCCTCCGCGCCCCTGCCGATCGAATCCGATTGGGCGCCGATCATGGAGTTTACTGCCGCGGACATCTTTCAGCACTCGCCTTTCGACGATATTCTAGAGACACTAAAGTCTCTCTCTTTCTCAGGAGAGCCCTGGCCGGACTACGGTCAGCAAGGTTGGGATACGGACGATGAAGAAATTCAAAGCCCACCCACCACCCACTTTGTAGCCACTGTCGACGATTTAACCGACATACTCGACTTGGACTCCGAAGACATCGACGGTATGGACGCCGATGAACGAGACGATGAAGAACCAGCGCCTATTAGGCCCTGGAAAGCCACCTCGTCATATGACGTATACATGGTGGATGCACCAAAAGATGACAACGAGGAGCGGAAGGACGCACCGAAGGCTTGTTCCCTCGAAAAGTAGTGAAAGTAGCGACGCAAGCGCCGCCCCAAATCCCGCCTCGACAGAAATAACGATCACACAGACCCAGCGCTGGAGCAGGGCGAACCGCTGCCGGACAACGGCAATCCAGATAATCAAACCGAACAAACAAATTCTATCAAGGATAATGGTCCGGACGACATAACGCCGGACAGGCACCCGGAGCAGCAGAATGCCCGTAAAAGGCTTATTGCCACCGCGAGGAGTCTTAAAAAGCAGAAGCAAAGGCTCAAGGCTGTGCAAGACACACTCCAAATCAGATGGAGTAAAATACTCAACACAGCAGCGAGGTACGGCAACAATCGCCCCTGCAAAACTACCCAAAGCGGAAGCTGCTACCTGAATTCGATGAGGAGGCCTCAGACCCCCCACAACCAAATATCAAAGCAGCCACCTGGTCGGATAGACGACCCCTCTACCAACACAGAGCGGCATACAACGCCACTCACAATACAACACGCGACCCATGCGAGGGCCCGCACCCAAAGGACGGCGCAACAAGATCCATCTATGGACCAGCAAGTGCGCCCCAGCATACAATGCAACACAACAAACATCCGAACAACGCGGTACACCCGGCTACAGGGGCGCCGCACACCCTCTATGTTTCACCGATGAGGTGCTGGACCATGAATTTCCTGAGGGATTCAAACCCGTAAACATAGAGACATACGATGGAACAACAGACCCTGGGGTTTGGATTGAGGACTACATCCTTCATATCCATATGGCTCGAGGAGATGATCTCCACGCCATCAAGTACTTACCCCTCAAGCTCAAAGGGCCAGCTCGTCACTAGCTTAAAGGCCTCCCCGGAAGCTCCATTGGAAGTTGGGAAGAGCTCGAAGACGCCTTTCGGGCAAATTTTCAAGGGACTTATGTCCGACCTCCGGATGCGGACGATTTGAGTCATATAACTCAACAGCCCAGAGAGTCAGCCCGAAAGCTTTGGAACAGGTTTCTTACTAAAAAGAACCAGATTGTCGACTATCCGGATGCCAAAGCCTTGGCAGCTTTTAAGCACAGCGTCCGTGACGAATGGCTCTCCACACACCTCGGCCAAAATAAGCCGAGGACGATGGCCGCATTAACAAGCCTCATGACCCGCTTTTGTGCGGGTGAGGACAGCTGGCTAGCCAGATGCAGCACCAGCGACCCCAGTACATCTAAAGTTAGAGATGGAAACGGGAAATCACGGCGCAACAGCAATAACAAACACCGGAATAAAGAAGACAGCACGAAGGGCACGGCAGTAAACGCCGGATTCAAAAGCTCTCGGCCAGGTCAAAAGCCGCCCTCTAAAGGCACCAGGGATGAACTGTCCAGCTTCAACAAAATCCTGGACCAAGTATGTCAGATCCATAGTACCCCTGGTAAACCCGCTAATCATACCCACAGAGAATGTTGGGTCTTCAAGCAGTCCAGAAAGCTCAACGCCGTACACAAGGGGGAGGATACACCAAGTGAAGACGAGGACGAGCCTCCCAAACAAGACACTGGGGAACAAAAGAAATTTCCACCAAAAGTCAAAATAGTAAACGTTTACACGTGATCAAGGGAAAAAAATAACGCGGCACTCCCAGGAAAATATACCCAAGTGCCTGTCATCGCGAAGTCCTGCCGCTGGTCGTCTCAACCGATCACTTTCGACCATCGCGATCACTCAGCAAGTATCCCACGCGCAGAATGGGCTGCCCTGGTATTAGACCCAGTAATTGGAGGATATCACTTCACATGAGTCTTGATGGACGGTGGCAGCAGTCTAAACCTAATATATCAGGATACAATCCGCGGGATGGGGTTAGACCCAACAAAAATTCGCCATAGCAATACTACCTTTAAAGGAGTAACGCCAGGCCCAGGGGCTCGTTGTACGGGCTCCCTCCTACTACAAGTTATATTTGGCTCCCCCGATAACTTCCGTCGCGAGCATTTAACCTTCCACATCGCTCCGTTCCAAAGTGGCTACCAAGCACTGCTCGGACGTGAAGCTTTCGCCCGCTTTAATGCAATACCACACCACGCCTCCCTCGCACTCAAGATGCCCGGTCCACAGGGCATCATTTCAGTGAACGGAAATATCAAGCGATCTCCGCGCACCGAAGAGAGTGCGGCTGCCTTGGCAGCCGCACACTAAAGGCTCCCGGACCAGTGAAAGCATCCAATAGGTCGTCAAGACCTCAGACACAACTAATCAAGTCCGGTGCCACTATTTATACCGAATAAATGGTTACACCCCTATTTGTCCATACAAGGGGCTTAACGCGCGCAGACAAGTGACAATTTCTTCTCATCTTGAATTATACATGGTTTCTTTAAGAACTATCCTTTTGCATGACAACTTTTTCACCTAAATTCCTCTCTTTTACAGATGATCATCGTGCTACACCCGTCCAGGATACGGCACAACGGAGACACAGGCGCAGACGTGCAGCAGGGACCCGCTCCAAGGATTCTTTTTAGATTAAGACCCTGTGTAAACCTTTTTTACTGTCTCTTGTTGATACATATCCACCGTTGAGAAGGATGCTGACGTCTTGACATGTGGCCACGTCAGAACAATGCACGTACCTGGACACAAGGGGCTTCTTACAAAGGCCATTATTTAGGCCCGGTTTATACCACAAAGACCGAATACCTTAGGGAGTGTTCGGGGTCGCGAGTTTGGCCTTATATGCATCAGCTCCGAATCATTGTCTTTGGTCAAATGTTGGGTTTGCCCGGCTCCTGTGTTTTGGTGCCTTACGTTCTGCTTTACCGGCTAAGGTAGCACCAGGAGAACTATTGCGATTGTGCCCTGGTTCATTCGGACGAGCACCTCAGTAGAGAAAGCCGAAAACTGACTGTCATGATATAGCGTGAGACTGGTCAACCACTCGATGACTTGTTGGAATGTTAGAATTCCCCTGCCTTAACGAAGGGCCGTTTTCCAGCCAGGAATGTATGCACCCCGGGATCGGGAGAGTGCGGAGCCACCAGGGGCTATCTAGTAGCCCCACTGTCAAACTCCTATGGCTAAGTGAAAGTGCTAAAGCATTATAGTCCGGTTGCCTCGCTCGCTCCGCTATCACCTCCTTAATAGGACCAAGACGTTGGGTTAAGTGTGCACGCGTGCTTTTTGCGAGCACCTCCGCATTATATGCGTGAGGGTTGAAGCCGACGGCTGCAATCTTTCAAGTTATACACATGTATACATAAATGGCCGCCCAGGAGGCATCATATTACTTTCAGGCAAAAGTATAAAAATAGCCTTATAAAAATTTATAAAAGCATTTCGCTTACAATGAGATTACATATCACTCAAACATAATACTTTTTGAGCACTGGGTCTCTATCAAACGAGCACCCTCAAGAACTTCTTCAAAGTAGTGCTCAGCAGCCATTCGACCTATGGCCGAATCCCGCGCTGCAACAGTGGTAGCATCCATCTCCGCCCAGTATGCTTTAACACGGGCAAAGGCCATCCGTGCGCCCTCTATGCACGCCAACCTCTTCATTGCATTAATGCACGGCACCACGTCAAGGAACTGCTACACCAAGCTGAAATAGCTGTTCGGTTTTTGCCTTTCCGGCCATAGCTGATCAACAATAGATCTTATGGCGAGTCCGGACAACCTATTCAGTTCGGACCATTCGGCTAATTGGTCAGTCAATGAAAGAGGATGCTCGGGAGAATGGAATTGTCTTCAAAACAGCTGGTCTACTTCATGGTCCGTCTGACCCTGGAAGTACTTGGCCGCATCGGCAGGGCTCGCCGCCAAATCCATATACAGATCCTCTGAACTCCACAGCCGATCCAGAGGGGCATACCGTGGATCTCCGAACTTCCTCAACAACATAAAGGATTTCCCAGCTACAATATCCCCGGTTTCCCGCAGCTCCTCCTTCTTCGCCCTGATAGCAGAGCGGATGTCTTTTCTCATCGCAGTAGACTTCTCAAGGTCTGATGGCTTCGCTAGGTTTTCCTTTTCAAGAACCCGGCAATGGTCGGCGGCGGCTTTTAATTCTATGGCCATGTTGGCCATCTTATCTCGGCTCTCGCCATGCGCAGCCTTCTCGGCTTTCAACTCTTTGGCCGCCTTCAAAGCAGTCGCATTACCCAACCTCGCTTGTTCCTTGGCTCGGGCATGTTCTGCCTGCAAGGCTTCAACAGTGGCAGCTCCATCTGCAGTCACAACATATTAAAGATACTGGCATCATGCTGCTCTTCCTGTGTGGCGTTTACCAGATAATGACACTTACCCTGTGCCTCATCAAGCCTTTTGTTAACAAGCTCGATGTCGGCGTCTGCCGCATCCAACTGCCGTTTTAAATGGGCAAACTGGCTAGTCCGGCTAGCCACCGGAGCTTCCATCACCTGCACATCGAGGCAGTATGGTTATTACCTGGGAATATGATCCTCTGTTCGTCGTCATCTCCGATGACAACCAGAGTCTCAGGGGCTACTATCTACACAGGGCACACCTAGCATGTGCAGGACTATCATACATTCTTTTACGTACCTCAAAGCCTGTCAGTAGACTCATAAAAGCTTCATGCAATCCGCTTTCGGTGGACGAGATTCTCTTCATCACCGTATTCATCAGCACACGATGTTCATCTGAGATGGCCGCCCCACCAACTCCCTCAGAACATCCGATCGCACACTAGATGGTGTCGGACACTTTTGTATGCTCTCTTCGGGAGCCGGACACTGGGAGCTTCGGGGGTCAATGGGATTATCTTCTGGCCTCACCGGACTCGGAGAGGCCCTCTGCGGCGACACTTTAGGGTCGCCCGCTTCCGGAGCGGAGGAGTCCGGAGGAGGCGTTTCGCTCTCCATCATCTCTGGAAGAAGATCCCCCAAAGACGAGCTCATTTGAGAGGGGCTAAGGCCCGAACTGCAAAGATATATGCGGTGGTTATTTTCTTAGAATAAAAAGATGGCATATCTATACTATTAAAGTATTTCGGGTCACTTATGACTCGCGGGAGAATTGATCCCCCCGCGGACTTTGTACGGCAATAGCACCCCCCAAGGTAGGACCCTCTGTGGGAGACTTCTTCTCCCGTTTGGAAGCTTCGGCTTCCGAATCCCCGGGCGCAGTCCTTTTCCTCTTCTGGTCGTCTTCCTTCATGGAGACGCTCGCTCCCTCGATTTGAATGGGCAGCGTTGGGGGCCCACATCCACCCGTATTATCCTCTGCAGTATCTTCCTTCGAGGGCTCCGGGCAAGGTGCGATCTGGAGCATCTTTTCCAATACCGGATTTTCCAAACCCTCAGGGAGGGGGGCCGAACACCGAATCAACTTCGCCTTTGTTAGCCAGTCCTGGTCAAAAAGCGAACTCTCAGAAATAACTTTGTAACAAATGAGAGATAGTATGTTCGGCCGGAAGATTCCTTACCTGTTCGGTGGCGCGGTTACTACTCAGGCCCACATCCTCGGTGATTTCCGGACACTCTACCTGAGGTCCGAAGAACGACTTGTACATCTCCTCGTGCGTCAGGCCGAGGAAATTTTGAATGACACGCGGTCCCTCGGGATTGAAATCCCACAAGTGAAGGGGCCGGCGTTTGCAAGGCCGAACTTGACGAACCAGCATAACTTGTATTACCGCAACTAAACTAAAATCTCCATTGAAGAGATCTCGAATGCGGCTTTGAAGTATAGGCACGTCCTTGGCTGGACCCCAGCTCAGACCTCTGCTGATCCATGACATCAGTTGTGGTGGAGGGCCTGAGCGGAAAATAGGGGCGGCCGCCCACTTGGCACTTCCAGGAGCCGTGATGTAGAACCACTCCTGTTGCCACAATTCAGACACCTCTGGGATGGAACCTTTGGGCCACGGAGCTCTCGTCATCTTGCGTATTGAGGCGCCTCCACATGCTGCATGTTGCCCCTCGATCACCTTCGGCTTTACTTCAAAGGTCTTGAGCCATAGGCCAAAGTGAGGGGTAACCCGGAGGAAGGCCTCGCACACGACAATAGATGTCGTTATATGAAGAAAGGAGTCCAGAGCTAGATCATGGAAGTCTAGCCCGTAATAAAACATCAAACCCCTAACGAAAGGATCCAGAGCAAGGCCTAGACCTCGCAGGAAGTGGGAGACGAACATGACGTTCTTGTTGGGTTCGGGGGAGGGGACGGCCTGCCCTCGGGGAGGCAGCCGATGCAAAATCTCGGCGGTCAGATATCTGGCCTCCCTCAACTTTTTGATGTCTTCTTCCGTGACGGAGGAAGGCACCCATCGGCCTTGAAGACTAGATCCGGACATGACTGAAGGTTCGGAGCACTTGACCTGAACATTGGGCGTTTGAGCTTGAGGTGGGGGAAGGATTCGATTGAGCATGGGAGGGAAAAAATAAAAGCCATGTCCCTTTATAAAGAGGGTGAATATCAAGCGTCCTCTCCGTGTCCGTTTGGACTTGCCTATAATCTAGGAGTCCTAGAAGCGGTTGGGTTACCCACGCCCGTATTGATGAGAATCCCGGAATAAGGGGACACGATCTCTGCTTTAACAAGACGTGCCAAGGAAACCGCCTCGCATGGCGCGCTGAGGTGGGATAATAAAATGATTCGGATAAAGGCTTGGCCGTGGGGTGTCACACTACGGAATACGTCAGCAGATTAGATTTTTGTAAATATTATTCTCTCTATGGCAATATGTGGAAACTTATTTTGCAGAGCCGGACACTATCTTTGTGTTCAAAATCTTCTATGAAGTACTTGGAGGAGGAACCCGCCTTGCAATGCCGAAGACAATCTGCGCGCCGGACTCGTCGTCATTGAAGCCTGGTTCAGGGGCTACTGATGGAGTCCTGGATTAGGGGGTGTCTGGATAGCTGGACTATACCTTTAGCCGGACTCCTGGACTATGAAGATACAAGACTGAAGACTTCGTCCCGTGTCCGGAAGGGACTTTCCTTGGCGTGGAAGGCAAGCTTGGCGATACGGATATGTAGATCTCCTACCATTGTAACCGACTTTGTGTAACCCTAACCCTCTCCGGTGTCTATATAAACCAGAGGGTTTTTGTCCGTAGGACAACATACAGATCAACAATCATACCATAGGCTAGCTCTATGGTTTAGCCTCTCCGATCTCGTGGTAGATCTACTCTTGTACTACCCATATCATCAATATTAATCAAGCAGGACGTAGGGTTTTACCTCCATCAAGAGGGCCCGAACCTGGGTAAAACTTCGTGTCCCTTGCCTCTTGTTACCATCCGGACTAGACGCACAGTTCGGGACCCCCTACCCTAGATCCTCCGGTTTTGACACCGACACCTATCCCTGGCAAACGACCCGTCGCCGAACTATGTTTGGTTTGAACTTTCAGCGGACGATGATGAATTTTGTTTCCCACCCGTCACCCAACTTGTAGCCACTGTGGAAGACCTAACAAACATGCGGGATCCCTCCCCGAAGACATCGACGGTTTGGACGACGATGAGGGGCAAGGCCAGAGCTTATTACCCGCTCGACACGGGAAGACCACTTCCTGGTATGACATGTGTATGAAGGATACACCATACGGCTCTCTCGACGATGATAAGGAGAATCCGGTCGACAATAAACCGCCTGGTACACAGCCCAGAAACCGGCACCCTAGGCCACATCGCCCAAGAGAAAACACTGCCAACACCAGAGAAAACAACACCCAGGACAACAAAGGCCCTGCTGAGGTAGAATCCGAACAGGATGAACAGGAAGGCGGGCAGGACAACTCTAATGAACATACCACATATGGGGACTCGGAGGACAGCAATTATCTCCCACCCTCCAAGGAAGAGGAGATCCTTGGCGACGAAGACTTTATCATGGCCAAGGAACCTCTTGAGCAGGAGCGCTTTAAACGCCAGCTTATAGCCACTGCAAGGAGCCTAAGAAAGAAGCAGCTGCAGCTTCAAGCAAGCCAAGATTTGCTAAATGATAGATGGACCAAGGTCTTGGCCGCTGAAGAACACGGCCTTAGCAGCCCAATCAAAAACCACCCAAAGAATAGGTGGCTCCCTCAATACGATGGCAGGGCGATGGAGCCCATACCACCATCGAATAACGCGGCGAGCCGACCACAGTTCGGTCCGGTCAAAGCAGCAGCCCAAGCAGAGCATGATACCAACCCATCCGGCCCTCAAAACAAAACAGCTCGGAGGAATACCCGCGATATCAACCAACATACTAAGGGTAGAGCAGGACGTACATGATCAACATACAGATCACGAAGATATATCCTGACCGACGATGATGGTTGCCTATTCGGACGCTATAAACCTGACCATGCCCAGGTCGTACACCGTAAACAGAACCCGTCGGAGGTGCTTCATAGTGTGGCCCAACATAGAGGAGCTGCACACCCTCTCCGCTTCACTAACGAAGTAATGGAGCATGAATTTCTAGACGGGTTTAAACCCATCAACATCGAATCATACGATGGAACAACAGATCCTGCGGTATGGATCGAGGATTACCTCCTTCATATTCACATGGCCCGTGGAGATGACCTCCATGCCATTAAATACCTACCTCTCAAGCTTAAAGAGCCAGCTCAATACTGGCCGAATAGTTTGCCAAAAAATTCCATCCGCAACTGAGAAGATTTGGAAGACGCCTTTCGAGGCAATTTCCAGGGAACATATGTCCGGCCAGTATACGCCGATGACTTAAGTCACATTGTCCAAGAGCCCGGCGAGTCAGCCAGGGAGCTCTGGACCAGGTTCTTAGTCAAAAAGAACCAAATTGTCGACTGTCCGGACGCAGAAGCCCTTGCGGCTTTCAGACACGGCGTCCGGGACGAATGGCTAGCGCGTCACCTCGTCCAAGAAGGACCCAAATCCATGGCAGCCCTTACCGCTCTAATGACCCACTTCCGCAGGGGAGAAGACAACTGGCTGGCTTGTAAAAGTAACGATGTCGGCAGCCTGGGCACCTCCAAAATCCGAGCTGGCAACAGCAAGCCACGACGAACCGAACACAACAGTTGCAGTAATATACGCGACACAGCGATGAACGCCGGATTTCACAATCCAAAGCCCGGTCAACGGAAGAAACCACTAAAGGCAAACCAGGATGGACCATCCACCCTCGACAGGATATCGGACCGACCTTGTCAGATTCACGATCAACCTGATATGCCAGCTAATCATACCAATCGAAATTGTTGTGTCTTCAAGCAGGCAGGCAAGCTTAATGCTGATCACAAGGGGAGGAGGCCACCAGGCGATAAAGACAACGGATCGGCTCACCAGCAGACCGCCAGGGGCCAGAAACAGTTTCCCTCCGACGTTCGACTACTCCAGGAACGCGATTAGCACTCCGTCTTCCGCCACCCATCTACTGTACTGGCAAAATTTGCACCACGCGCACATCACTACGCACTCAAGATACCATGGGCATCAGCGGAAGCATAATACGGACAACCCTGCAAGCATTCCCGTAACGTTTTCTATCTGCTTACTTTATTTTTCTATATCATCCCTAAATAACAGGTGACCAGCCGAACAACATCTACAACGGACTCTATCGGAGTCCAGATCCGTACGCTCACCTAAGGGGCTACTTCCGTTAAGGATTACCCTCCCCGAGGACGGGCGATGCAGACGTGCAACAGGAGATCCAAAATAATATTTTGTGGACCATACTCTTTATTCCGAGCCTATAATATGCCCTTTTTCCTCTGATCCCGACCCTGAGCATGTCAAATAGCCGGGTTCATGGTTCCCTTTTTATTATTATTATATATATACATAAATTTACCATTGGCACATCGATCCGTTCTTAGTAAGTCTCATCCGAACCAATCTTTTATACTCTTTCAACAATAGGTACGACCTTAACGGCTGCTCTGCAGATACACCTCGGCATACTCTGCCAGGGGCTCGGCATGGGAACGAATGAGCTGCCAGTAAAATTCTGAACATCTCTATAGCGTACTTCGGCGTCGCAAGTTTAGCCTTATATGCATCATCTCCGTATCATTGTCTTGGGTCAATAGTTGGGTTGCCCGGCTCCTGTGTTTGCTACCCTATGTTCCGCCCTATCGGCTAGGGTAGTAAAGGGAGAACTACTGCGATTGTGCCCTGGCCTAGACCGGACGAGAACCTCAGTAGAGAAAGCCAAAAACTGACTGTCATGATGCGGCGAGAGCGGGTCAACCACTTGACGACTTGTTGGAATCCTTAGTGATTCTCCGTGTAACATGAAGGATCTTTTTCAGATCAGATATGAAAGGCACCACACGCCGCATACACACGAGGGGCTATGTCGTAGCCCCACCATAAAACTCCTATGGTTAAGTGAAAGTGCTAACGCCTTATAGTCCGATTGCCTGGTTCACCGCATTATCACCTCCTTCATGGACCAAGACGTTGGATTAAGAGTGATTAAATGCTTTCCGAACACCCCCGTACTTCCTTCAAGGGGGCTGAAGCCGACGACTGGAAAACTTTCAGATTATATTAAAACAGCCGCACAGGAGGAATTCAAGCTTTCGAGCAAAACACAAATAGATTAACTATAAAGCTGTCTTTTATAATCATCATACAGCTCACTCGAACATTATGCTTTTCGAGCGTTGACCCTCTATCAAGCGGGCGGCCTCCAGGACGTCTTCAAAATAACGCTCCGGTTCCGGACGGTCCTTGCCTTCAGGCGGACCCTTCGTTGCGCCGTCGATGGCCTTCATCTTTCCCTAGAATGTCTTGACTCGGGCAAGGGCCATCCGTGCACCTTCAACTCACGCTGATCGCTTCGCAACATCGATTCGCGGCACCACATCAACAAGTTTCTGCACCAAACCGAAATAGCTACTCGGAACAGGTTCAGAAGAACATCCTTCATGGCAGCGCCAGATACCATATGAAGTTCAGCCCATTGGGACATCTGTTCATTAAGCAGCAGCGGGCGCTTCGACAAACAGAACTGTGACCAAAAAAGCTTCTACGTTGCATATCCAGCTCGTGCTTGGTAATACAGCGCTGCATCGAAAGAACTCTTCGGAAAATCCAAATACTCGTCCTGAGAACTCCACATTTTTTAGCTCAGCATAGTCTGGGTCGCCGAACTTAGTCTGCAGCAGAAAAGGCTTTGCAGCCACTATCTCTTTCGCCTGCCGAACCTCCTCACGGAGTGCTCTGGACTCTGATCGCGCTTCTCTTGCCTCCTGTCGGGCCTTCTCCAGTTCAGCCGTTAAGGCTTCATTCTCCTTCTCAAGAATTTTGCAGCGGCCAGTGGCATTCTCCAAAGCAAGTGTCATTGTGGATACCTTCTCCTTGACCTGGCATCATGCAGCTTGTTCGGCCCTCAGTTCAACCAATGCCTCAGCAGCAGCAGCAGCATCACTCAACCAGGACCGCTCATTGGCCCGGACTAGCTCCGCCCGAAGAGCCTCAATGGCGGCAGCACCATCTGCATTTCATGTGCATTTCATATAAAGCTCTTTCCTACGTCAATCACAATGGTGTAAAGAATGCTCGAAATACATACCTTGCGAGTCGTCAAGACGCCTGTTGATCAATGCAATGTCAACCTCTGCAATATCCAGCTTTTGCTGGAGTTCGGCCACTTCCGCATTCTGGGCAGCCACAGGAGGGGCAGCAGCCTATATTTCAAATTAAACCAAGGTTAATACCTGAGCATATCTCTTTGATCCTCCGATCGCTTCCTTCGGAAGACAATCCGAGTCTCAGGGGCTACTGCACATACAACAGGTGCATTATGTCAATAAAATTTAATTGACAAAACTACATCACAAACCTCAAAACCTCGTAGAAGGCTCGTAAAAGCCTCGTTCAATCCACTCTTCGCGGATAGAATCCTTTTAACCACCGTAGTCATCAAAGTACGGTGCTCTTCTGAAAGGGATGCTCGTCATAGCAAGTCCGTTAGCGGCTCCGGCACCCTCGGGCCTTCGGAAACCGCCGCCGAAGTACGGCCTTCCCGTGAAGGATCCCGCTTACTTACCTCCAGAATCGTCTCGGGCTATAAACCGGACGGTTCGGGGACTCCAGTCTTGATCCCGGAACCCCGAGTGACAGAGGCGCCGCCTTTGGGTAACGCCTTCCCTGTTTCTTGTACCACTTGGTGTTCGCGAGGAGCCCTTCGGGACGATACCTCGGTATCATCCCCCCTATCAGGCGATGGGGCCGGATAAGGCGTATCACTCTCCATCATCTCCGGAAGAAAATCCCCCGAGGAGGAGAACGATTGAGAAACACCAGGCGTTAACCTGTGTGGATGAACATATATCAGATGATTACTTCACTAATAGGAAAATAATGAGGTGCCCTAGCCACGCTTATGTTTTGCCGCGAGGTTCGTCCTCGTCATCGTTCGCCCGGCCCAAGCCGCTCGATGACGGCGTTTTTCCCTTCTTGGAAGGCTTCCCCTCCTGACCTTTGGAGGCGGCCCTCTTCGTGCCCTTGAAGGCTCCCTCTGCACTTTTTCCCTTGGGTAAAAGGGTTTCAGTTTCCCCAAATGTGGCCACCTGGTACCGTGTCAGAACCAGCATCCTCGTCAGCAGGCCGGTCACAGGGCCTTCGGGAAGAGGTGCCGGACACCAGATCAGCACCGCTTTCTTTATCTAGTCCTGTACAGGGACGGATTGTTCACTATCTTGTTATGAGATAGTTGAATGGAAGGTGCTTGGATACCGAATACTTACCGAAGTGTTCGGATGATTGCAGTCAAGGCCAACGTCTTTGGTGGTGTCCGGCCAGTGCTCTCGTTCCCCGAAATATAATTGCCACATTCCTTCATGCGTAGCACCGAAGAAGTGATGTAGGGTCCGCCGCCCTTCTGGGTTAAACTCCCACATACGGAGAGGCTGCCGCTGACATGGCAGGATCCGGTGGACTAGAATTATTTGAATGACGTTCACAAGATCGATGCCCTTCTCAATAAGGCTTCAGATGCGACTTTGCAGAGTCGGCACTTCACTGACGGATCCCCAGTCCAATCCCTTATTGACCCATGAAGCAAGCTGAATTGGAGGGCCGGGTCGGAACGCAGGTGTAGCCGCCCACTTGGAGCTCCGCAGCTCGGTGACATAAAACCACCCCTGCTGCCACAGGTCTGAAGATTTGGTGAAAGATCCTTCAGGTCAAACCGCGCTGGCCAGTTTGCTTATTATGACGCTGCCACACTCTGCCTGCTCCTCCTCTGCCACCTGCGGCCTCACATCAAAGGTCTTGAGCAACAAACCGAAGTGCAGAGGACTCCGGAGTAAGGCCTCACACGTGACGATAAATGTCGAGATGAGGAGAATAGAGTCCGGGGTCAGATCGTGAAAATCTAGCCCATAGTAAAACATGAGCCCCCGGATGAAGGGGTTAAGTGCAAACCCTAGCCCGTGAAGGAAGTGAGAAACAAATACAACCCTCTCGCCAGATCTGGGGGTCGGTATGACCTGCCCTTGCGCCGGAAGCCGATGAAAGATTTCCGAGGTCAGGTACCTCGCCACGCGAAGCTCCGCAATATCCTCCTCTGTGATAGAAGAACCCACCCACCGGCCCTGACGGTTGGATCCGGACATGACTAAGGCTGGTGCTGATTGGAACCTGAGGGTTGGAACTTGGGGTTGCTGGGGTTGAGGAAGGAGCAAGTGCAAGGGAACAAGAAGAGACAGGCTCTCTATAAAAAGGCCCTGGATATTGGGCGTCTCTCCTAGGGTCTCTAAACTTACCTATCACCAAGGAGTTGTACCTAGGGGGCGGTTGGGTCACCCACGCTTGCATTAATGAAAATCCCGTAAAAAAGGGACACGATCTCTGCCCTGACGAGACGGGCCAGTAAAACCGCACCCCGAGACATGGGGCGGCTCGCTAGCTAATGGTTGGAAATAGCAACCAGGCAGGCATGATGTGATGTCATAAACAATTATCAACAAGTTGAGCTCGTGGGATATTATACTCTCTACACACATGTTCGGATATACTTACTTTGCCCGAAGACTGTTCTCGAGTTCGGAAGGAGGGAACCCGCCTTGGAATGACGAAGACAAATCTGCGCGCCGGACTCCTCGTCATTGAAGCCAAGTTCAAGGGCTACTGAGGGAGTCCTGTACTAAGGGTTCCTCGGACGTCTGGCCTGATATCCATGGGCCGGACTGATGGGCTGTGAAGATCGAAGACCATACTCGTGTCCGGATTGGACTCTGCTTGGCGTGGAAGGCAAGCTTGGCGACTGAAGTTTCCTTTTTATGTAACCGACTCCATGTAAACCCTAGATCCCCTAAGTGTCTATCTAAAACGAAGGGGATAGTACGGAAAGGAGAACACATATACTCATTACCATATTCTTAGGCTAGACTTCTAGGGTTTAGCCATTACGATCTCGTGGTAGATCAACTCTAGTAATACTCATATTCATCAAGATCAATAAAGCAGCAAGTAGGGTATTACCTCCATAGAGAGGGCCCGAACCTGGGTAAACATCGTGTCCCCTGTCTCTCCTGTTACCATCGATCCTAGATGCACAGTTTGGGACCCCCTACCCGAGATCCGCCGGTTTTGACACCGAAAGTGGGGCAGCCCTCGAGGAGGTCTTGTGTCGTCCGCCTCGTGAGGCTTGGCCCCTCGCGAGGGTCTTGAGTGTTTGCTCATGAAGATGGGCCGTATAGGACCACTGGTGGAGCCACGATGTGGGCCGCAGGCAGGCAAGTCTGGGGCCCCCGTTCCCAGAACACCAACACCCTCGTAGAATGAAAGTGGAAGCGTTAGGTTAACGCGGTTGATGTATTCGAATGTCTTGATGATCCAACCGATCCAAGTACCGAACGTACGGCACCTCCGTGTTGAGCACACGTTTAGCTCGATGACGTCCCTCGAACTCCCGATCCAGTAGAGGGTCGAGGGACAGTTCCGATAGCACGGCGGCATGGTGATGGTGATGGTGATGTGATCCGCGCAGGGCTTCGCCTAAGCACTACGAAGCTATGACCGGAGGAGTAAACTGTGGAGGGGGGCACTACACACGGCTAAGAGAACAACAGTTGTGCCTTTGGGGTGCTCCCGCCCCCATATATAAAGGAGGGGGGAGGAGGTGGCCGGCTAGGGGTGGCGTGCCATGGGGGGAGTCCTACTAGGACTCCACTCCTAGTAGGATTCTCCCCCTTCCCTTCCAACGGAGAGGGGAAAGGGGAAAGGAAGGAAAAGGAGAAGGAAAGGGGGGCCGCGCCCCCTCCCCTTGTCCAACTCAGATTGGGAAAGGGGGCGTG
Source organism: Triticum urartu (assembly GCF_003073215.2). Classification (NCBI taxonomy): domain Eukaryota; kingdom Viridiplantae; phylum Streptophyta; class Magnoliopsida; order Poales; family Poaceae; genus Triticum; species Triticum urartu. The sequence continues at coordinate 134,294,937 of NC_053022.1, forward strand.
CGCCACCTACCGTGGCGTGCCTCCTCTCCTCCACTATGGCCCATTAGGCCCATTAACTTTCCCGGGGTGTTCCGATAGCCTCCCGGTACTCCGATAAATCCACGAACCTCTTTGGAACCATTTCGGTGTCCGTATATAACCTTCCAATATATGAATCTTTACATCTCGACCATTTCGAGACTCCTTGTCATGTCCATGATCTCATCTGGGACTCCGAACAAACTTCAGTCACCAAAACACATAACTCATAATACATATCGTCATCGAACGTTACGCATGCGGACCCTACGGATTCGAGAACTATGTCGACTTGACCGAGACACATCTCCGGTCAATAACCTATAGCGGAACCTGGATGCTCATATTGGTTCCTACATATTCTTTGAAGATCTTTATCAGTCAAACCGCATAACAACAAACATCATTCCCTTTGTCATCGGTATGTTACATGCCCGAGATTTGATCGTGGGTATCATCATACCTAGTTCAATCTTGTTGCCGGCAAGTCTCTTTACTCGTTCCATAATGCATCATCCCGCAACTAACTCATTAGTCACATTGCTTCCAAGGCCTATAGTGATGTGTATAACCAAGAGGGCCTAGAGATACCTCTCCGATACACGGAGTGAAAAATCCTAATGTCGATCAATGCCGACCCAGCAAACACCTTCGGAGACACATGTAGAGCATCTTTATAGTCACCCAGTTACGTTGTGATGTTTGATAGCACACAAGGTGTTCCTCCGGTATTCGGGAGTTGCATAATCTCATAGTTAGAGGAATATGTATAAGTTATGAAGAAAACAATAGCAATAAAACTAAACGATCATAATGCTAAGCTAATGGATGGGTCTTGTCCATCACATCATTCTCTAATGATGTGATCATGTTCATCAAATGAAAATGCATGTCTATTGTTAGGAAATTTAACCATCTTTGATTAACGAGCTAGTCAAGTAGAGACATACTAGTGACACTCTGTTTGTCTATGTATTCACACATGTACTAAGTTTCCGGTTAATACAATTCTAGCATGAATAATAAACATTTATCATGATATAAGGAAATATAAATAACAACTTTATTATTGCCTCTAGGGCATAGTTCCTTCAATACGTTCATCGCCGGTACAAGGGTCATAGATGTTGGCTACCATACATGTAAAATGGATAACTAGCGCAAATGATTCAGAGAACACAATAGAACCCGTTAAGAAGGAGCTTTTCCAAATAGTGATAAGACCTCCTGAAGAACCCCGCGATGGAACAAAAGCAAACTGATCAAATTGTCTTGGACAACATGACTTAATGAAAACAAGATTAAACGCGGTCTTTTTAGTTTCTTGCAGGCATATAACAGAACAACCGAATGATGAGATCGCATTATGTAGAGCCAGTTGCTTGTCTTCAGAATTTAAGCCCCTAATGTTCCACGACAGCATGTTCCAACTACGTAGAAGAGGCATGAGATTAACTTAGGCAGAGCTAGGGGAAGCCACATCTTCTTGGGCACCAGTGGAAGGAGGGCTTCCAGACGCAGCAGCATCAGTTGAAGGAGCCTCCAGGAGGGCTTCAGTCATTAGATCAGATTCGGGAATGCTACAACGATGAACCCCAATGTCTTGAAGCACCTGGAGAGGAGTTGGCGGAGGAATGTCATCACTGGCGGTGGTGCCACTGGAGGATGAGGAGCCGATAGAAGGGATCAACCTAGACTTGACCTTAGAAACCTCCACGCGTTCCTCTGCAATTGGAGGCACACATAAACCATTATATTTGTTGATCCTAGAACTATGCCTCACTTCAGAGGTTGAGATGGGAGTGGGGGGTTAGTGCAGCGCCTGCGAGTCACCAGAGCCCCATGAGGTGCATGGTTCAGATTAGCTGCCACAAGTCCCAGCCCAGGAGAGGGTAGTCTGGGGACAGAGTCTTCAGTATGAATATGAGAAGTAGCAGAACTTTTCCTAGTCTGAATCTCCATTGACTGTTGCACTAACGGCAAAGGAGCCAAAGTAGTAGGTGGCACAGCCACGGCGGTAGCAAAAGCAAACAAAGGTTCATAAACATCCAATGAAATCGTGGTGTTTCCAGTTGTATCAGACACTTCGGGCAGTTTTTCAATGATCATAGAAGAGTTGTGACTATGTGCAACGGACTACTGCGTGAACTGAATGCTTGAGGGCTCAAAAGTAATAAGAACAGATATGTCAATGCTGCCATTCCACAGACCATAACTAGTCCTCCATGGTCCAAATGTTGCCATCATGGGACGAAGTGCAGTGAACATAAAATAATTGAGTTGCTGTTGTGGCACTGGGTCAGAGATCAACAAACATGGCATGTCATTCCCTTGAGCAGAAAGACCAAACTACATGCCCTGGTTATGAAGTGTCACAGTGATAGAGATTGAATCCTGACTGTTTGGCTGCCCCACTACACTAGGGGATAGGAGAGGCACTATGACCAGAGTGGAATCATCAGAGCTGCTATCATCATAAACCATGATTCAATCATTCCAAGCTTGTGAGGGACTATAGGTGGTGTTATTCTCTGGAACCAGACCATCTTGAAATGTCAAACCTTGAGCTGCAAGCCAAGATTGGTAGTTGATCATATGAGGAGGCAAGGGAGGGAGTGGGGGCGCAGGAGGTGCTGACCACGCACCCCAACCTCCATTGCCAGGAGCATGTGCCGCAGCATGAGCATTATATCCATTGTTCGCCGCAGGGAGAGCTCCATTTTGGACTAACCAGTTGTGTACCTGATGTTGATAAAGTTGCTCAGCAGTGAGCTCTGGCCCAAATTGAGGATGCGGATTGCCATCAGGGGGAGGGGGTTCCTCACTGACTAGGAGCATCTCAGGCAGCAGTCCATTCCAATCATTACTTCGGAGGATCGTGACTTGAACTGTCCAACAATCACGAGCTCCGCCCAGTTGCCAGACGACAAAGCTTTTAGGGATCAACCGCAGAAGGATAACACGAGCCTTAAGAAGGATGAAACGCCTATCCTGCCGAGGATTGTACCAAGACACCAGAGAACCAAATCCACCTAGATACTTATTGATGTAATAATCTATTTGATAATCATAAGGAAACCCAAAGTAGATAATCCAAACCTCAGGCCCAAAATAAGTGGGTTTTCTATTCAGAGCTTCATTATGAGGAACAAAAGTAATGATGAGGTCCTCTGTTTCAAGTTCAATAGGAGTGGCAACCGCAGTATCCCTCATAAGCGAATCCACAAAACCAAACAAACCAATGCCGAACAGATGATCACTAACTTTAGTAGTAAACAACTTGGATTCATGGAGCAGACCAACTATCATGTTGCGGATGGCCACCCTACGATCCAGAGGAACATACTCACTAGTTTCAGCAATAGCCAAGTAGTCGTGATTGAGTGGCGGGATTGGGCCGACCACCATGCCACTGCGGACGAGTCGATCAGTAGGTCTAGGTTCGACGGCGAACCCCGGAGGGAGGAAGGGCACCGGATTCAGCGGGTAGTTCGCCATGGCGTTGGAGCTCGAGGGTGGTGGTGGATGTAGTGATGGTGATGGGACAGAGCAGGGCGGTAGCATTTGGGAAAACGAGGGAGGGGGAGACAGAGCCCGAGGGGCGGGATTGGGGGGCTGGGTTGCCTTAGGAACCCATTTCCATCTTTTGGTGAATATTTTTTGGAAGCAAGATCGCTCCACATGGCCATAGCTTCCACAGCCGATGCATCGAACGGTGGGTAGCGGTCGTCTCTGTGCATGTAAATTTCCTTGGCAAGGAGCAGAAGATCCGGCCACAATGGGGTGATTTTGTTGCCCAGAGGTAGGATAATCAATTGACCGAGACTTTCCAATGCTAGGGCAGTGAAATGCCTTGTGATCAGGGGTTGAGCATTTAAGACAGATAGGGAGATTTTGGCAAGAGATTTTTCGATATCCCTATTGGAGGCAAGAAGAGCACATAGCAGCCCAATTAATAGAAATATTGGTGATATCAATAAGAGAATAGTGGGCTTGGGCTAAATCACCCTTATGACGGGCCAAAAGAATGGGCAGCCAGAGAACATGCGGAGGGGCATCCAGAGAGGTCGAGTTCAAAAGGCAGCGTGCGAAAGGCGGATAGAGTATATCGTATGGGCATTTAAATTGTCCCAGACGTATAAAAGCCATTGGCTGTGATTCCTATGAATCATCCTGGTGCAATAAATGATCCATTAATTGCACATGGTCTCCGACAATAATGTGTGTCGGGCATGATTCAAGGCCACGAGTAATCTTTTGGGTCGGAGAAAATGACCCAACATGAATTCGAATATCCTAAGGCTGAACACGCTGATCCCTGTAAGATGAAGATGCTTCATCCACATGCTTTTTCGAGAAGATCATATAATCAATGGGAACGAGCCCAGACTTGCCAGAAGCCTGATTTGAACTTGGGGCATGCTATGATCATGACAAAGAAAATTCAAATTGGACTTAAGAGCCAAGGGGTGACGATCCGTGATCTCAGGCAGATTAATATCAGCGCGCCAGATTGAATTGCTAGGAGGGGCTTGAGCAAAGCGACCATTGAACAAATGAAAATGACAAATAAAGTTTGGCCAAATACGGTCTCTGAGATTGTAGATAAAATGCCCCACCTTATTGTTTCCAACCGAGAACCAAAATGATCAAGAGTTGAGTCGAACCACATTGAAACCTTTGTAAGAACCTCCAATGCAACATTGTAGGGCAACTCCCACAAAATCCACTGAGAGGGGGAAGGAGGCGGAAGAGAAGGAGACCACTAGAAAGAACTCCTTGGAACCATGAGAGGGGGAAATGGACAGTAGAACCAAATTTTCTTCTCACCTGTTCAGCCAAGGCAATGCCCGGGGAGAAATCCCAATGTAAGAGCCCTTCCATGGGAATCGAAGCTAGGAAACGCCATGAGAATTGGTGATGAAGAAGGTGGAGGAGGGGGAGGGAGGAGAGGAGAGGGGGGAGGGGAGGGAGGGGAGCCAGCCTCCTATAGTACATTAGCCATTGTTTGTTATTTCATTTTTACCCCACAGTTTCACGTTTGTGCCACAAATTACCCCCATTTAGCAGTTTTCACATGTGTATTCATTTTAATCAAACTTGTGACACAAATTATTCTGGGAATAGCTAATGTGGCTCTTACCAGAATATATGGCATGCACCTGAGAAAGTCAACTAATGTGTATGTCGTTAAGATAAACCAATACCATATTGTAAGTGCATCTAGTGCCCCCTAGAGGGTTTTGTATGATTAATGACAAAGTAGTTAAGGGTCTACTGTCCTTGTCCGTATATAGAAGGTACTTGAGGATTTTGGTTTAACTCGGGGGTATGAACCCTAAAAATTGTGGTGACAATTAATATCTTCAGAATGCTTGATCGAGGAACAAACAACTTGCTACTAGGAAAATGAAGTTGTAGTGAATACATTAGTTTTGCAGTTTCACTTTCTTATTTTGAGTCATAGGGAAACCGTACTATAAAGGGGGGTCTGAGTAATAATTGAAATTTAAGCCTTCGGTGTGTGCTCAACCAGACCTATTTCTTCGAGTGAAGACTTTGAAATCTCTTTGATGTGATTTGTTTCTCTTTGATGTCCGAGATGAAGTTCTTCGACACACTGTAGGTAAAAGTCCTCGCAAAGGAGTCATATGCTTGTTACGCAAGTCAAACTATGGCTGTGTTTGAAATTTGACCGTTTTGCCACATGTCGCGTGTACATTGGTTGGCCACTAGCTCCAATGGTCATATCAGCCTTGGGATTGCTCCCGGCTATAAAAATCCACCCCACTTCAACCTTAGATGGTTAGCTGATCTGTGAGAGCATTGAAAAGAGTTTGTCTATGCAACCCATCCTCCAGAAGATATTGTTAGAATCTTAATAGAGGAAAACCCAGAGCCTAAAAACATCTAAGTGATTGAGCATCACTGAAGAACTTGATTGAAGCTTAACTTAAACTTTTACTCTTGTGGACTATGCATCCACTAAATGGTTAAGGGTCAGTTCTAAGCATCCATGAGTACTTGTGGACTACCAAAGAACAACTCTGTGAAGGTACCGGAGATCACCTTGAATATCTACAATGAGTGATTGCATGATGTCGGTGTCCCGGGAACGGGGGTCCCCAGACTTGCCTGCATGCGGCCCACAGTGTGGCTCCACCAGCGGCCCTGTACGGCCCATCTTCACCAGCAAACACTCAAGGCCCTCGCGAGGGGCCAAGTATCATGAGGCAAACGATGCAAGACCTCCTCAGGGGTGGCCTCACCAGGCCGGCTCGCGAGGGGCAGAGAGATCAAGGCAAGGAACACCTCGCATCGTTTGTGTGACGCAAGCCATGACGACTGGAGCCAGGCGGGCGTCAGCGTGCGTAGTGTCCTCGTTTCCTCTTTGGTGCCAAAGGGGCTTGCGCGGGCGAGGAGTCCCAAGACATCAGGCAAAGGTTTCCATATCAGTGCAACAAGACCAATACTAGAAGGATAGCAGGACAGAGGTCACCATGGAGCCCAAGATAGCGTCACCACCCGAGCCTTTGGCAGGCAAAGACTACTTTTGTCAGGATAGCTTGTACTAGCTGTCCCCCTTCAAATTGGCTGTTGTGGGATACCTCCCCGCCTAATATTTGGGAAGTGGACCCAGGCCTCTATATATAGGACTAGCCACCATAGTAGGGAGGCATTCTGATCCGAGAGAGCATCAACTCACCAAGCACAAGAACACCTCACCTCAGGAGGCTGTCCTTCCCTTGTAACTGTTCATCCTCAGCCCAAGAGGCAATACACCACACCACACTAGAGTAGGGTATTACACCACATCGGTGGCCCGAACCAGTATAAACTCTTGTGTCGCATGTTCTTTGGTTCGTCGAGCTAGGCCGTGAGATCATGATGTGTGCGAGCAAGAGAGAGGGAGAGATCTTTGTGCGCACCCCAGTGTTTGAACCTCAAGGGTTTTGCCAGAACCCGAAATCCGACATTTGGCGCGCTAGGTAGGGGTGCGTTGAAGCTCTACCCCCCCCCTTGACGGCCTCGCTGCTCCGACCGGCTCTCATGGATGCCGCTGCCTCTACGACTAGATCGATGGGCACCCTCCACAGTGCCGTGGGGCTCCGGGCCTTCGCCCCCGCCTTGCAGCGGGTACGGTGGCCGCACAAATTCAAGCCGGAGATGCCGCCCCGTTACAATGGTGCGGTGGATCCGGCAGCCTTCCTACTGGTGTACGAGGAGGTCGTCCTGGAGGCTGAGGGCGACGATAAAGTCATGGCCAACTGGCTCCCGATGGCCCTCACTAGCGTGCCGTGTGCTTGGCTCCTCCATCTGCCGGAATCTTCTGTGGCCTCCTGGGAGGAGCTGCGCGACCTCTTCATCGCATGCTTCGGGGGACCAGCACCCCCCGTCGTCGCAGCTCTCCTCGGTGGCTCACAGGCGCCGCCCTCGGACCGTCACACCAAGCCGTTCTTTCGCCAGATCAGCGCCGTCTCCACGCGGCAGGGGGCTCTCCCGGGTTGGGCGGCGCCCAAGGCCGACCTGACCTTCGACTCGGGGGATCACCCAGTCACCACCGTCAGTTCAGGCTTGCTCCCAATGCTTTGCACGCCCACCATCTGCAGCGTAGCCGTCACCAAGACCCTCATCGACGGTGGTGCCGGCCTCAACGTACTCTCTGTGGAAGCTTTTAGTCTCCTTCACGTACCACTGGAGCGGCTCCGCCTCAGCAAGCCCTTCTCCGGAGTCGGCAGCGGCTCCTCCAACCCCCAGGGGCAGATCCGTCTCCCCGTGACCTTCGGCACACGCGACAACTACCGCACCGAGATAATCGACTTCGACATCGCACGCATCGGCTTACCATACAACACCATCCTCGGGTACCCGGCGCTGGCTCGGCTCATGGTAGCTACCCATCCTGCCTACAAACTCATGAAGATGCCAGGAAGAAAAGGCGTCCTCGCCGTGGCCGGAGACACCAAGGAAGCCTTGGCGACCCTTAAACTCGCCTTCAGGACCACGGCGGCAGCTTGCCCGGCCGACAAGGCAGTGCCCAGGACCAAGGGCGCTGCACCAACCAAGAAGAAGCAGCTATTCACTCAAGGTCAAGCCAGGACGAAGCAGATACTGGTCAACGCGGACGGGGCCTCTAGCGCCACCTTTACTATAGGCGCCAACCTCGCCCCAGATCAAGAAAGGAAGTTGGTGGACCTTTTTCGAGCGAATAAGGAAGTATTCGCCTGGGAACCCAAGCAGCTGGCTGGGGTTCCAACAAGAGTGACCGAGCATCATCTGAGGGTATGCCCCAATGTGCATCCTGTGAAGCAGAGGGCAAGGCGGCAGTCCACGGAGAAGTAGTCCTTCATCGTTCTAGAAACCCGCAAGCTAGAGGCAGTGGGTGTCATTCGCGAAGTCCGGTACCCAGAGTGGCTGGCGAATCCGGTCGTCATGCCGAAGAAAGGAGGGAAGGAGTGCATGTGTGTCTACTTCACTAGCCTCAACAAGACTTGTCCTCAAGACCCATTCCTGCTGCCGCGCATTGACTAGATTGTCGACTCCACCGCCAAGTGTGATCTGCTATGTTTCCTAGATGCGTTCTCAGGCTACCACCAGATCAAGATGGTGGTGGAAGATGAGGAGAAAACAACTTTCTTGACCCCATGAGGGGTATACTGCTACACTTGCATGCCATTCGGACTGCACAACGCAGGAGCGACTTTCCAGCGACTGATGCACATCGTCTTGGGGCAGCAGCTCAGGAGAAATGCGGAGGCCTATGTCGACGACATTGTGGTGAAATCTCGGGACGCAAGAACTTTGATTTAGGACCTGGAGGAAACTTTTGCGAGCCTGCGCCAGGTGGAATTGCGGCTCAACCCGGAGAAGTGTGTGTTTGGTGTTCCTTCCGGCAAGCTGCTGGGCTTCCTCGTGTCCCACAGGGGGATCGAGGCCAATCTGGAGAAGGTCAAAGCAATTGGATACATGAGCCCACCACAAAACCTCAAGGAGATGCAGAAGCTTGCAGGCTGCGTGTCTTTGCTGGGGCGCTTCATCTCCAAGTTGGGGGAGCGCGCGTTTCCATTCTTCAAGCTGATGAAGAGGAAGGGCCCATTCGAGCGGACCGCCGAGGCCGACCTGGCATTTCAAGATCTCAAGAGATACCTGACCAGCCCGCCGGTGATGGTGGCGCCTCGTCCTCGCGAGCCCTTGGTACTCTACCTTTCTGCCACGCCCCACTCCGCCAGCACGACGCTAGTGGCCCTCATGGAGGAGCCCGAGGTCAAGGACCCGTCAAGTGGAGTCGCCAAGCCGGATGAGGCAGCTCGGCACCGATGCGATGCTCCTGAGACAGCGGCTGCCCCGGCTAGCCATCAAGCCCCGGAAGTTGGGGACCCACAGGGAACACCTCAGCCCTCGGGAGCCAAAAACTATGTCAGCTCTCCCATCCTCGTCGAGCACCCAGTGTACTTAGTGAGCACAGTACTACGCGACGCGAGAGCATGATACCCCATGCCTCAGAAGCTCTTGCTCACGCTCCTGGTGGCCTTGCGTAAGCTGCGCCACTACTTCCAGGGACACCCCATCAAGGTCGTCTCAGCTTACCCATTGGAGAGAGTGCTTAGGAGCCCTAATGCTGCGCGAAGGGTCGCCGAATGGAACATCGAACTGCAAGCGTTCGACCTGGAGTTTAGCACAACCAGGGTCATCAAGGGGGTCGCACTCGCCGACTTTGTGGCAGAATGGACCGACACCCCGGAGCTTGAAGCAGGCTAGAACCGATCCCTCTCGCCAGGAAGTAAAGCACCGGATGGCTAGGTGATGTACTTTGATGGCGCGTTTGCACGCCAGGGCACGGGGGCTGGAGCCCTGCTCATCTCGCCCACTCAGGACAAACTTTACTACCACGTGCGGCTCTGCTTCCAGCGGGGCGAGAAGGTCTCCAACAACATCACAGAGTACGAGGATCTCATCGCTCGCCTCAAGGATGTGGTGCCCTATGGGTGAAACGCCTTACCATCAAGGGAGACTCGCAACTCCTCGTCAACTTCTCCAACAAGGTGTACAAGCCAAAGGACGAGCACATGGAGGCATACCTCGCGGAGGTACGAAAGATGGAGAAGTAGTTCCTGGGCCTGGAGCTACAGCATGTGCCCCGTGGCACCAACCAAGAGGCCGACGACATCGCCAAAAGAGCATCCAAGTGGCTACCCCAAGAGCCTGGCATCTTCGAGGAGCGGCTCTTCAAGTCTTCGGCAGCACCTCCGCCTGCGGAACCGGCGCCACCTCAGGAGGCGCTCCCCCAGCCACCAGCCTCGGGAGCCCCCGCCAGCGGCCCGACCTCAGGAGCGCGCCTCCTCTTAGTGCTCGAGCCTCAGGAGGGGTGCTGGATCGAAGAGTTCAAGGCATACCTAACGCAAGGCACGTTACCGGAGAAGGAGGAAGACGCGGAGCGTGTGGCCCGGCAGGCTACGGCGTACTGCATCCAGGACGGTGAGCTATACAGGAAGCAGCCAAATGATGTTTCTCTGTCATGCATTTCTAGGGAACAAGGGAAAGAGTTGCTGGCCGACATACATGGCAGGGACCGCGGGCACCACTCGTCGTCGCGCACCCTGGTCGGTAAGGCTTTCCGCAGCGGGTTCTACTGGCCCACCTGCCAATTCCACGCCCAACAGATCCACCAGCCGGCTTAGGGCCTCCAGACTATCCCGCTTTCATGGCCGTTCGCGGTCTAGGGGCTGGATATCCTGGGACCATTCCCTCGAGCGCCTGGAGGTTACCGCTACCTCTACGTCGCCATCGACAAATTCACCAAGTGGGCAGAAGTGGTAGCAGTCCGCACCATCCCAGCTCGGTCAGCAGTCAAGTTCATCAAGGGCCTCGTAAGCCGGTTTGGGGTCCTTAATCGCATCATCACCGAAAATGGCTCATAGTTCACTAGCAATCTCTTCAAAACATATTGTGCTAACCTTGGAACGCAGATCTGCTACGCCTCCATGGCGCACTCCAGGAGCACAGGCCAGGCCGAGCGCGCCAACGCGGAGGTCCTGAGGGGTCTCAAGACAAGGACCTTCAAGAAGAAGCTCAAGGCTTGCGGCAGGGGCTGGCACGACGAGCTCCAGTCCGTGTTGTGGTCCATCCGCACCATCGCCACCAGGCCGACAGGTGAGACCCCGTTCTTCCTCGTCTATGGAGCAAAAGCGGTTCTCCCACATGAGGTCAGGCATTGCTCCATGCGGGTCCTGGCGTTCGATGAAACGCAGCAGGACACCATGGCGAGGGATGGACCTCATGCTGGGGGAGGAACGCCGCCGTGAAGCCTCGCTCTGAGCTGCGAGGTACCAGCAGGCGCTGTGGCGGAACCACTGCCGTAGTGTCCGCTCCAGGATGCTCGAGGTGGGTGATCTTGTCCTGAGGCGGGTGCTCTCCAGGGAAGGGCTGCACAAGCTCTCACCCATGTGGGAGGGTCCGTTTCGGGTCGCCCACGCCTCCCGGCCTGGCGCCGCGCACCTGGAGACACAGGACAGGATCCCCTGCCAGAACGCCTGGAACATCCAGCACCTCTGAAGGTTCTACCCATGAAGAAAGGCCCGGTGCCTGTGAAGCAAGGCCCAGTGCCTGTGAAGATCTCCGCTCGTGACACTCTCACGTAATAATGAGTGGGGTTGTACACGCCCCGGAGTCTTAGGAGTGCCGCCCTTGGGCCTCGGGGGCTCCCTCCCACATCTTAGTGGCAGCACTTAGCTCCGCGCTGGTGTGAAGACAAGAAGACTAGAGTAGGTGCCAGACGCGGCTTTTCATTTGCTTTCCGCAGTTGGCTTGCCCCTTTTTAGTGAGAATTTTCTTTTTGGCGTTCCTTGCTGGCCCGGTTCCATTGCCCTTGTTGCCTCCTTTTCTACCCTCGGTTCCTCGTTTTGACCCATACTCTCCCTCGCATGCCTCGCGAGGGGGCTAGACAGGTGCCCTCGTGAGCGTTTTTGTTTTCCTGTTTTTCGCAAGGCACCCTCGCTCGAGTTCGCAAGATGGCGCATCCCTCTCAATCCGTGCCCCCGGGGTACTGCGATATGAAGCACAGGGTCATGACCGGCAGTACCTGCGACCAGGATTTTGAAGGATAAGAATTTCCTAGCGAATTTTTGCAGTTCCCAGATGCCTTCCGAGCATAGGAGGCCTCACCAGGCATTGGGGAACGCGCATCTCGCAAGGCGGAAGCTACTTCAGGCGCATCAAGCTAAGTTATTCCTACGCGCATATATAAAACGTGAAGCTACAACATGACACAAGAATGATAAACATATGATACGTCTCCGTCGTACCTACTTTTACAAACACTTTTGCCCTTGTTTTGGACTCTAACTTGCATGATTTGAATGGAACTAACCTGGACTGACGCTATTTTCAGCAGAATTGCCATGGTGTTATTTTTGTGCAGAAATAAAAGTTATTGGAATGACCTGAAAATCAACGGAGATTATTTTTGGAATATATAAAAAATACTGGCAAAATAATCAAGGCCAGGGGGCCCACACCCTGTCCACGAGGGTGGGGGCGCGCCTACCCCCCTGGGCGTTCCCCCTGCCTCGTGGGCCCCTGGTGCTCCTCCGACCTCAACTCCAACTCTATATATTCGTGTTCGGGGAGAAAAAAACCAGAGAGAAGGATTCATTGTGTTTTACAATACGGAGCCGCCGCCAAGCCCTAAACTCTCTCGGGAGGGCTGATCTGGAGTCCGTCCGATGCTCCGGAGAGGGGAATCTGTCGCCATCTTCATCATCAACCTTCCTCCATCACCAATTTCATGATGCTCACTGCCGTGATTGAGTAATTCTATTGTAGGCTTGCTGGACGGTGATGGGTTGGATGAGATTTATCATGTAATCGAGTTAGTTTTGTTAGGGTTTGACCCCTATTATCCACTATGTTCTGAGATTAATGTTGCTATGACTTTGCTATGCTTAATGCTTGTCACTAGGGCCCGAGTGCCATGATTTCATATCTGAACCTATTATGTTTTCATGAATATATGTGAGTTCTTGATCCTATCTTGCAAGTCTATAGTCACCTATTATGTGTTATGATCCGTTATCCCCAAAATGACAATAATCGGGATACTTACCGGTGATGACCGTAGTTTGAGGAGTTCATGTATACACTAAGTGTTAATGCTTTGGTCCGGTACTCTATTAAAAGGAGGCCTTAATATCCCTTAGTTTCCAATAGGACCCCGCTGCCACGGGAGGGTAGGACAAAAGATGCCATGCAAGTTCTTTTCCATAAGCACGTATGACTATATTCAGAATACATGCCTACATTACATTGATGAACTAGAGCTAGTTCTGTGTCACCCTAGGTTATAACTATTGCATGAGGAATCGCATCCGACATAATTATCCATCACTGATCCATTGCCTATGAGATTTTCACATATTGTTCTTCGCTTATTTACTTTTCTGTTGCTACTGTTACAATCACTATAAAACCAAAACTACTATCATTACTTTTGCCACCATTACCACTGCTATCATATTACCTTGCTGCTAAATACTTTGCTGCAGATATTAAGTTTCCAGGTGTGGTTGAATTGACAACTTGGCTGCTAATACTTGAGACTATTCTTTGGCTCCCCTTGTGTCGAATCAATAAATTTGGGTTGAATACTCTACCCTCGAAAACTGTTGCGATCCCCTACACTTGTGGGTTATCAAGACCATTTTCTGGCGCCATTGCCAGGTAGCATAGCTCTATTCTTTGAGTCACTTGGGATTTATATCTGTTGGTCACTATGAAGAACTTAAAAGATCAAAGAACCAAGATTTTTCCCTCAACTACGACGGGAGGTAAGGAACTGCCATCTAGCTCTGCACTTGATTCACCTTCTGTTTTGAGTAAACTTGCGACACCTACTCCTGTTATTCATTCTGATATGTCGCATGTTATTGATGATGCCACTTCTGCTTTGCATGATACTTACGATGAAACTACTTCTATGCTTGATAATAATGTGCCACTAGGTGAATTTCTTGATGAACAACTTGCTAGGGTTAGAGAGAATGAAATTATTGAAACTGATAATATTTATGAAAGTGATGATGAAGATTCTCCCCCTAGATATGAATTGCCTGTTATGCCTAAGGGTTATGTTATGGATGAAGAAACTGCTAGAGACTTCTTAGCTTGCAATGATAGATCTGATCTTAAGAAATTATTAGTTAAGCTTAAAGAAAAATCCTTGAATGCTAGAATGAAATATGACCCTGCTTTTGCTACTTCACCTATCTTTATTAATGATAAGGATTATGATTTCTCTGTTGACCCTGAGTTAATTACTTTGGTTGAATCTGATCCTTTTTATGGCTATTAATCTGAAACTTTTGTGGCACATCTTACTAAATTAAATGATATAGCCACCCTGTAAACTAATGATGAGAAAACTCGCTATTACTTTATCCTTAAGTTGCTTCCGTTCTCATTAAAGGGTGATGCTAAAACATGGTTTAATTCTCTTGATCCTGGTTGTGTGCGTAGTCCCCAGGATATAATTTATTACTTCTCGGCTAAATATTTCCCCGCTCATAAGAAACAAGCTACCTTAACGGAAATATATAATTTTGTACAAATTGAAGAAGAGAGTCTCCCACAAGCTTGGGGAGGCTTCTCCAATTACTTAATGCTTTGTGTCGGTGTCAAAACCGGCGGATCTCGGATAGGGGGTCCCGAACTGTGCGCCTAAGGCAGATGGTAACAGGAGGCAGGGGACACGATGTTTACCTAGGTTCGGGCCCTCTTGATGGAGGTAATACCCTACGTCCTGCTTGATTGTTCTTGATGATTTGAGTATTACACGAGTTGATCTACCACGAGATTGGAGAGGCTAAACCCTAGAAGCTAGCCTATGGTATGATTGTATATTGTCCTACAGACTAAAACACTCCGGTTTATATAGACACCAGAGGGGGCTAGGGTTACACAAGGTCGGTTACAAAGGAGGAGATATACATATCCGTATTGCCTAGCTTGCCTTCCACGCCAAGTAGAGTCCCATCCGGACATGGGATAAAGTCTTCAATCTTGTATCTTCATAGTCCAACAGTCCGGCCAAAGGATATAGTCCGGCTGTCCGGAGACCCCCTAATCCAAGACTCCCTCAGTAGCCCCTGAACCAGGCTTCAATGACGATGAGTCTGGCGCGCAGTATTGTGTTCGGCATTGCAAGGCGGGTTCCTCCTCCGCATACACCATGGAAGAGTTTTGAATATAAGGATAGTGTCCGGCCCTGCAAAATAAGTTCCACATACTACTGTAGATAGAATAATATTTCCACAAATCTAATCTGCTGACACGTTTTGATAGCATGACATCACGCCATGGCCCGGTCATTATTCGAACCGTTTTTCTCAACCAGCTCCGCACATAACGCGAGGCGGTTTGCTTGACATGTCTTGTCAAAGCAGAGATCGTGTCCCCCTTATCACGGGATTCTCACCAATACAGACGTGGGTAAAGCAACCGTTCCTGTTGGTATGACTCCTAGATCTTAGGCAAGTCCCAAACGGCCATGAGGAGGATGCTTGATATTCACCCTCTTTATAAAGGGGACGAGGCTTTTTCTTTTTTCCCTCCCATGCTCAATTGAATCCTTCCCCCGCCTCGAGTTCTAACACCCAAAGCTCAGGTCAGGTCCTTCGGACCTTCAACTATGTCCGGATCCAACCTTCAAGGTCGGTGGATGCCTTCCTCCGTCACAGAGGAGGACATTAAGAAGTTGAGAGAGGCCAAATATCTGACCGCCGAAATTTCGCATAGGCTGCCTGCCCGAGGGTAGGTCGTCCCTACTCTCGAACCCAACGAGAGTGTTGTCTTCATCTCCCACTTCCTCTGAGGACTAGGCCTCGCTCTAGATCCCTTTGTTAGGGGCCTTATGTTCTATTACAGGCTGGATTTTCATGATCTGGCCCCGGATTCCCTTCACATCTTGTCATTTATTGTCGTATGTGAGGCCTTCCTTCGCATTACCCCCCACTTCGGCCTGTGTCTCAAGACCTTCGATGTGAAGCCGAAGATGATCGAGGGGCGGCATGCAGCGTGCGGAGGTGCTATAATAAGCAAAATCGCCGACGCTCCATGGCCAGAGGGTTCCCTTCCAGAGGTGTCCGGATTGTGGTAGCGGGAGTGGTTTTATATCACAGCTCCTCGAAGTGCCAAGTGGGTAGCTGCCCCCACCTTTCGCTCGGGCCCCCCACCGCAACTGATGTCATGGATCAGCAGGGGGCTGAGCTGGGGTCCAGCAAAGGACGTGCCAATACTGCGGAGCCGTATCTGAGATCTCTTTGAGAGAGATTTCAGTCTGGTTATTGTAATGCAAGTTATGCTAGTTCGTCGAGTCCAGCCTTGCAAACGCCGGCCCCTCCGCATGTGGGAATTCAACTTGGAAGGACCATGAGCTATTCAGCATTTACTCGGCATGACGCTCGAAGAGATGTACAAATCGTTCTTCGGACCCCGAATATAGTGTCCGAACACCACCGAGGACGTGGGTCTGAGCTGCAACTTCCCTGCTGCCCAAGTAGGTAATCCCATGCCGAACCTGCTGTCCTTTTATTTATCATGGCATCATTCTAAAGAGCCGCTCTTTGACCAGGAATGGATAACAAAGGCGATGATGATCAGGTGTTCGTCCCCCCTTCCTGAGGGCTTGGACAATCCGGTACTGGACAAGATGCTCGAGCCGGCGCCTTATCCAGTGCCCTCAAAGGAAGATGATGGGGGGAATAGAGAGGGCGAAAGCGGACCTCACTCGCTACTTATTCCAACCAGGGGAATGAGCGCCTCTGCGAGGGAGGACAACCAAAGGGAAGAATCTGACATTTTATCTCCCCGAGGAAGCAGAGGACTACCTCTGAAGATCCGGAAACTAAGGTTTGCAAACGGGAGAAGAAATCTTCATCAGAGGGTCCTGCCTCGGAGGGTATTCTTGCTGCACAATGTCCACGCGGGGATCAGCCCTCTACCGAGCTGCAAGTAATCGATAAGTACTTAATAGTGGAAACATCCTACCTTACTTCCGAAGACAATAACTGATGTTTATAAATTGTAGTCCGGATCGTAGCCCTTCTCGACAGAGTTCGTCTTCAGGGGATCTTCTTCCGGAGATGATGGAGAGCGAAATGCCTCCAGCTGACACCCCGCCTCATGAAGCGGGCGGCCTTGAAGTGTCGTCGCGAAGGGTATCTCCGGATCCACTAAGGCTAGAGGATAACCCTTTGGCTACCCGGAATCCCCAGTATCCGGCTCCTAAGGAGAGCGACAGCAAGGGTCCGTACAGTGTGCGGTCGGACGCACTGAAGGATCTTCTAGGGCAAGCGGCTGTCTCGGAAGCGCATCGTACGCTAATGGGTACGGTAATTGAAAGGATTTCATCCGCTGAAAGTGGTTTGCATGAAGCCTTTATGAGTCTGCTGAAAGGCTTCGAGGTACGTGAAATAGTGTATGTTTTTGATAGTACCGCATATGTTAGGTGTGCCCTATGCAGATAGTAGCCCCTGAGACTCTAGTTGTCATCGAGAACGGCGGCAACCCGAGGATCATATACCCAGGTAATAATGCCACTGCCTTTATGTGCAGGTGGCTGAGGCTACAGTGGCTAGCCAAACTGTTGGATTTACCGAGCTAAAGCGTCAACTTGATGCGGCCGATGCCGATATCGTGCTTTTCAACCAGCGGCTTGACGAGGCACAGGGTGAGTGATTTCTCTGATAATTGTCACATAATAAGAGTAGCATGATACCAGTAACTTTAGTATGTTGTGACTGCAGATGGAGCTGCCACCATGGAGACCCTTCGGGCGGAGCTTGCCCGAGCCAAGGAGCAATCAAGGAGTAGCAATGCGGCCGCTCTAAAGGCGGCCGAAGAGTTAAGGGCCGAACAGGCCGTGCATTGCGAGAGCAAGGAAAAAATAGCCAAGATGGCTGTAGAGTTAAAAGATGCCGCTGACCGTTACCAGCTTCTTGAAGAAGAAAACCAGGCGAAGGCGGCGGACCTGGAGAAGGCCCTGGTGGCTGCCAAGGAAGCCTGCTCCAAAATTAGACCGATGAAGCAGGAGCTGAATCAAGCTGCAGATATCGTGTCTGGGAAGCCCTTCTTGTTGCGGACTATGTTCGGAGATCCGAAGTATGCTCCTCTGGACCGGCTATGGAGTTCTGCGGACGCCTACGTGGATTTGGCCGCAAGTGCTGCTGATGCGGCCGAGTACTTCAAGGATCAGAAAGGTCCCGAAGTGGAAAAGCTGTTCTGGTCACAGTTTCACGCTCCAGTCTATCCGCTGCTGTTGAATGAGCGAATGGCCGAGTGGGCCGAGCTCCATAGGTTGTCCGTACTTGCCATGAGGTCCGTTGTGGATCACTGTGGCCGGGAGGGCCAAGGCCAAATAGCTACTTTAGTTTAGTGCAACTCCTTGGTGCTGTGACACGCATCGATGTTGTAAAGATATCGGCGTGCATAGAGGGTGCACGGATGGCTTTTGCCCGTATCAAGACATACTGGGCGGAGATGGAGGCCACCATTGTTGCGACACAGGGTTCGGTCGTAGGCCGAGTGGCTGCCCAGCACTACTTTGAAGAAGTGCTTGAAGGCGCTCGTTCGATAGAGGCTCAGTGCTTGAAGAATATTATGTTCTAGTGACATGTATTCCCATTGTAAAAACAATGTTTTATTGAATTATCAAGGCTGTATTTATACTTTTGCCCGAAAGTACTATGATGCCTCCTGTGCGGCCGTTTATGTATATATGTATATAACCTGAAAGTTTGCAGTCGTCGGCTTCCGCCCCCACGCATATAACGCGGGGGTGTTCACAGAAAATGCATATCCACACTTGATCCAACGTCTTGGTCCATTAAGGAGGTGATAGCACAGCGAACGAGGCAATCGGACTATATTGCTTTAACACTTTCACTTAGCCATAGGAGTTTGACGGTGGGGCTACTATATAGACCCTGGTACTTCTGCGCTCGTCCGAATACGGGGCGCGTACATACATGACCGGGAAACGACCCTTCGTTAATGCGGAGGAATCCCGAAGATTCCGATGATTCATCGAGTGGTTGACCAGTCTCTCAATATATCATGACAGTCAGTTTTCGGCTTTCTCTAGTGAGGTGCTTATCCGGATGAACCAGGGCACAATCGCAGTAGTTCTCCCAGTGCTACCTTAGCCGATATAACATAATGTAAGGTACCAAAACGTGGGAGCCGGGCAAACCCAACATGTGACCAAAGACATGATTCAGAGCTGATGCATATAGGGCCAAACTCGCGATGCCGAACACTCCCTAAGGTGTTCGGTCTTTATAACATATACCAGGCTAAAAAATACCCTTAATAAGAAACCCCATGTGTCCAAGTACGTGCAAAATCCTGACGTGGCCACATGCCAATAACGCCAGCATCCTTCTCGGTTGTGTGGAGTATCCGGAGGATGTGAGCAACAAGAGACAGTAAAAAAGGTTTACGCAGGGTCTTAATCTAAAAAGAAACCTTTGGGCAGGTCCCTGCTGCACGTCTGCGCCTGTGTATCCATTGTGCCGTGTCCTGGACGGCTGTAGCATGATTGTCATCTATAAAAGGAAAGAACTTAGGTGAAAGTTGCCATACCAAAAAGAAGAATTGGTTATTATCAATGAACTATCACAATTCAAGAGAAGCCAAGTTGAGCCGGGCTGGCCCTGATTACACGCGGGAAGCCCCTGGTATCGTTTATGAGGGTTTGATCGTCAAACCAATATCATGTATATATGATGGAACGCCAGATTCATTTAACCGTGTCCGTGGTCTTGACGACCTGCCATTTTTTCTGGTTGGTGAGTCCGTCTAGTTTGCGGCTGTTAGAGCCGCCGCATCCTCTTCCGTACGTAAGAAACGTTCGGTATTTCCGCTAACTGAGATATTGTGTTAAAACGAGCGAAAGTCGTTCTTCCAAGTAGTGCTTGATAACCACTTCAGAATGGGGCGATGTGAAAAGTTAACCTTTCGCTTCGGAAGTTAATGGGAGAACCGAATACCACCTCTAGTAGTAGAGAGCCCGTATAGCGGGCCTCTTGGCCTAGTATTACTCCCTTGAAGGTAGTATTACTGTGGCTTATTTGTGTCGGGTCTATCCCCATTTTGCGGACTGTGTCCTGATATATCAGATTTAGATCACTGCCGCCATCCATGAGGACTCGTGTGAAATGGTACCCATTTATTATTGGGTCTAACACCAAGGCCATCAGTCCTTCGTGCCGGATATTTGTCTCGTGATCCCTACGATCAAAAGTGATCGGGCAGGCCAACCAGGGGTTGAATCTAGGGGTGACGAGCTCTATGGCGCGTGTGCCTCGGAGTGCATGCTTGCTTATCCTCTTTGTCACATGGATCACGTTTACTTTTTTAACCTCTGGTGGGAACTTTTTCTGTCCTCTGGCGCTTTGCTAGCGAGGTTCATCCTCGTCTTCGCTTGGTGTCTCTTCCCCTTTGTGTTCGGCATTTAGCTTACCGGCCTTCTTGAAGACCCAACATTCTCTGTGGGTATGATTTGCAGGTTTGTCTAGGGTGCCATGAATCTGACAGAGTTTGACAAGAATTTTGTTTAGGCCAGATTGTCCTTCTTTGCTGCCTTTGAAAGGATTTTTCGCTGACCTGGTCGGGAGCCCTAAATCCGGCGTTTACCGCCGTGTTATCTGAGCTACCTTCTTTATTTCGACGCTTGTTTTCGTTGCATCATGGTTTACCATTGCCATCCCTGACTTCGGATGTGCTTGGGTCGCTGGTGCTGCTACGGGCTGACCAGCTGTCCCACCCGCACAAAAGCAGGTCAAGAGGCTTGTTAGGGCTGCCATTGTTCTCGATTTTTCTTGGCCGAGGTGTCTGGCGAGCCATTCGTCTCGGACGCTATGTTTGAAAGTTGCTTCGGCTTCGGCGTCCGGACAGTTGATGATTTGGTTCTTCTTGGTGAGGAACCTGTTCCAAAGCTTTCGGGCAGACTCTCCGGACTATTGGATTATATGACTTAAATCGTCTACATCCGGAGGTCGGACATAAGTCCCTCAAAAATTGGCCTGAAAAGCGTCCTCGAGCTCCTCCCAACTTCCAATTGAGTTTTTGGGGAGGCTTTTCAGCCAGTGCCAAGCTGGCCCTTTAAGCTTGAGGGGCAAGTATTTAATGGCATGGAGATCGTCTCCACGAGCCATATGAATATGGAGGATAAAGTCCTCTATCCAGACTCCAGGGTCTGTGGTCCCGTCGTACGCCTCTATGTTCACCGGTTTGAATCCCTCTGAGAATTCGTGATCCAACACCTCATCAGTGAAACATAAGGGGTGTGCGGCACCCCTGTATTGGGATGTGCCCTGGTGATCGGACGGTTGTAGTATTTGGTGTTGGTTTTGTACCGTAGCGCGCTTCCTAGATCCATAGATGGATCTGGTCGCGCCGGATTTTTGACGCAAGTTCTCACGTAGATCGTGTGTTGACTTATGCATGACTTTGTTAGCCGCTCTATCGCGTTCACAAGGTGGTGGGTCCGGCCGGTTGGCCGTATCATTCTTCGGCTGTATGGGCTCTAAGGCTTCATCGTCGAATTCCGGTAATAGCTTGCGCTTTGGATAGCTATTTTTATGGTAACTTCCACCATACTTTGTTACTTTGTTCCACCTGCTGTTGAGCGTATCTTGTGCGACCTTGAGCCTTTGCTTCTATTTCTTCAGGCTCCTCGCTATGGTAATAAGCCTTCTGTGGAGGTTCTCTTGCTCCAAGTGCGTTTCTGGGATGATGTGTGCATCTTCGTCCGGACTATTTTCTTCCCAGATGGGGTTTGATGAGGCTTATCCTTGGCGTCATCGTGTTCGGACGTCGGATCCATACTATGTTTGCAGTTTGCATATTGATCGTGCCCTGCCACCGGGGTGGTGCAGTCGTCGTTTCTTCTAGAGTCGACTGGACTGTTATTTCTTCTTGCGCTGTTATCACTGTTTTTGCTATGGCGGGACTTAGAGTGGCGCTGCTGACGTTGGCGCTTGGGTTGCTTGGAGGGGGCATCCTCCATTGTCTCTTTGCCATTGCCCTCTCTGGGTGTATCCACCATGTATACGTTATGTGATGAAGTGGCGGTCCAGCGCCCTGTGGGTGCTGGTTCATGTTCGTCTCCTGCATCGTCGTCCATACCGTCGATGTCTTTGGAGTCGAAGTCGAGCATGTCGGTTAAGTCGTCGATAGTGACTACTAAGTGGGTGATGGGTGGGTAGTGAATTCCTTCGTCGTCCGCATCCCATTCTAGCCGGACATAGTTTGGCCAAGGTTCTCCTGACAGGGAGAGAGACCTTAATGAATTTAGCACATCTCCGAAAGGTGAGTGCTGAAAGATATCCGCAGAGGTGAACTCCATGATCGGCGTCCCGTCGGATTCGACGGGCACGGATGTAGGCGGCTCGGAGTCCGTGGCCGAAGGTAAATCCAGTGGTTCGGCGACGCGGCTCTCGAAAGGGGTGAAGTCAGTATTTGGCTTTATCGCCACTCAGAGTGCGGCCATCATGGCGGGGTCTATCCCTCTGCTCTCGGATGGTGCGATTTGCTCCGGATTAACGGCCAGAGTAGTTGTGGATGTGATCTCCTGAACTCTGTCTGGCGCTAGAGTTACGTCATGCTCGTCGCGACTGTGCGGCGCGTCCGACATGGGCTCAAATCCGTCGAAGATCAAGTCTCCGCGGATGTCGGCCGTGTAGTTCAAGTTTCCAAATCTGACCTGATGGCCAGGGGCGTAGCTCTCGATCTGCTCCAGATGGCCAAGCGAATTGGCCCGCAGTGCGAAGCCGCCGAATACGAAGATCTGTCCGGGGAGGAAAACCTCGCCCTGGACCGCATCGCTAGCGATGATCGAAGGAGCCATCATGCCTTATGGTGACGACACAGTGGAACTCTCAATGAAAGCACCAATGTCAGTGTCAAAACCGGCGGATCTCGGGTAGGGGGTCCCGAACTGTGCGCCTAAGGCGGATGGTAATAGGAGGTAGGGGACACGATGTTTACCCAGGTTTGGGCCCTCTTGATGGAGGTAATACCCTACGTCCTGCTTGATTGTTCTTGATGATATGAGTATTACAAGAGTTGATCTACCACGAGATCAGAGAGGCTAAACCCTAGAAGCTAGCCTATGGTATGATTGTATATTGTCCTACGGACTAAAGCCCTCCGGTTTATATAGACACTGGAGGGGCTAGGGTTACACAAGGTCGGTTACAAAGGAGGAGATATACATACCTGTATTGCCTAGCTTGCCTTCGACGCCAAGTAGAGTCCCATCCGGACACGGGATGGAGTCTTCAATCTTGTATCATCATAGTCCAATAGTCCGGCCAAAGGATATAGTCCGGCTATCCGGAGACCCCCTAATCCAGGACTCCCTCACTTTGCCTGATCATCCTCTCAAGAAAAATGAAATACTTGATATCTTTTATAATGGACTAGCCAATGCTTCCAGAGACCACCTGGATAGCTGTGCTGGTTGTGTGTTCGGGGAAAGAACTGTTGATCAAGCTGAATTGCTATTGAATAATATGTTGAGTAATGAAAATTATTCGACACTGCCTGAACCAACTCCTAAGCCAACTCTGAAGAAAAGGGGTATTCCATTTCTCAGTCCTGAAGATATGCAAGAGGCAAAGAAATCTATGAAAGAAAAAGGTATTAAAGCTGAAGATGTTAAGAATTTACCACCTATTGAAGAAATACATGGTCTTGATAACCTGGCACAGGTAGTAAAGGTAAATTCTCTCTATAGATTCGATGAAGGTGATATTCCTCATTAAAAGTATGCTAGCCAACGCTTGGATAAGTTTGATAATTCTATTGTTAAACAAGAAAACTTCAATGCTTATGTTGGTAGACAATTGAAACATAATGCTCATATGCTTGAACACTTGAGTGGTTATATGTCTAGAGTTAAAGGTGAACTTAAACTTGTTAGTAAACATGCTTCTATGGTTACCACTCAAGTAGAACAAGTACTTAAAGCTCAGAATGATTTGCTCAATGAATTAAATAATAAGAAAAATGATAATGTTGTTAGAGTTATGACTAGAGGGGGTAAAATGACTCAGGAACCTTTGTATCCTGAGGGACACCCTAAGAGAATTGAGCAAGATTCTCAGAGAACTAATGTTGATGCACCTAGTTCTTCAAAGAAGAAGAAAAAGAAAAAAGATAGGACTTTGCATGCTCCTAGTGAACCTGTTGTTGACACACCTGAGAATCCCAATGATATATATATTTCTAATGCTGAAACATAATCTAGTAATGAACATGAACCTAGTGATAATGTTAATGATGATGTTCATGTTGATGCTCAACCTAGCAATGATAATGATATAGAGATTGAACCTGCTGTTGATCTTGATAACCCACAATCAAAGAATCAACATTATGATAAGAGAGACTTTGTTGCTAGGAAGCACGGTAAAGAAACAGAACCATGGGTATAGAAACACATGCCTTTTCCTCCTAAACCATCCAAGAAAAAGGATGATGAGGATTTTGAGCGCTTTGCTGAAATGATTAGACCTATCTTTTTGCGTATGCGTTTGACTGATATGCTTAAAATGTATCCTTATGCTAAGTATATGAAAGATATTGTTACTAATAAAAGAAAGATAACGGAAGCTGAAATTTCCACCATGCTTGCTAATTATACTTTTAAAGGTGGAATACCAAAGAAACTAGGAGATCCAGGCGTACCAACTATACCATGCTCCATCAAAAGAAACTATGTTAAAATTGCTTTAGGTGATCTTGGAGCTGGTGTTAGTGTTATGCCTCTCTTTATATCGTAAACTTGATTTGAATAAGTTGACACCTACTGAAATATCTTTGCAAATGGCTGATAAATCAACTGCTATACCTATCGGTATTTGTGAGGATGTGCCTGTTGTGGTTGCAAACGATACTATTTTAATGGATTTTGTTATTCTTGATATTCCCAAGGACGATAGCATGTCTATTATTCTTGGAAGACCCTTTTTGAATATTGCAGGGGTTGTTATTGATTGCAACAAAGGCAATGTCACTTTTCATGTTAATGGTAATGAGCATACGGTACACTTTCCGAGGAAACAACCTCAAGTCCACAGTATCAATTCTATTGGAAAATTTTCAAAGATTACTATTGGAGGTTTTGAATTTCCTCTTCCTACTGTCAAGAAGAAATATGATATTCTTATTGTTGGGGATGTGCATATCCCCGTTGAGGTAACCTAGTGTTATTCAAAATTTCTTCGGTTTCATGCGATTCAGAATGACTTTGTTAACAAGACTTAATACCCTTGTTAGTGGATTCCTTTTGATGAGCATGAGATGGATGAAGTTAGGAAGCACAACCTGATGTACCCTCTTTATACTTTCTGTTATTTATATGAAATAAAGTAAAATTAGTATTCTCTGTCTGTTTTCTGAATTATCCTTGCAATAAAAAATACCCCAAAAATAAAAGTTCTCCAAATGCCCTGAAAATGAAATATGATTTTTTTTCCAGGATATTTAAGAATTATTGGCACTGAGAACACCTCAGGGGGACCCACCATGTGCCCACAAGGGTGGAGGGCGCGCCCACTGAAACATCCCAAAATTCTAAATTTTGGAATGTTATAATAATTAAAATATATGATTGTTTGATTGATTGATGAGTGATGAGTGATTGATTGAGTGAAATTTGAAACTTTTTTTTTAAAGTTAAATGAGAGGGAATGAAATGACTTCCCAAAATTTCATCCTTGCATTTGATCTCAATGAAATTCAAATTCATTTCATCACAATAACTCTGAGTGAAGAAAACATGACTTCTTCCAAGTATATGAAATATGAGTTGGAAGTTTGAAGATGGTTTGAATTTTAAATTCAAAACCATTTGGAGTTATTTGGTTTTATTTCAAATTATTTTTATCCAAAATTAAACTATATGGAAAATAGGGTAAAATGATTCCCTACATTAGAAAAATGGAGAAAGTTAAATTTGAAATAATTTTGATATTTAAAAATGATTTTTATTGTGTTTTATTGCAACAGTAGCATTGTTTGCCTTATTTTAATTCTTGTTGATTTTATTTGGAGTTTAGAAATAGTTCAACTTTTAGGATTTCTTTTGCTGAATATTTTGATATATAATATGTCTATATAAAAGTATTATTGTTTTTCCTTTATTTTGTTTTCTTGTCTGTGCTTTATAAAAAAAAATAGCCGAAGCCAACGGACCAAAGGCCCACACCTAACTTTCTCTCTCTCGCTCTCCCTCGGCCCATCTACGCGCCAGGCTGGCCCAGCAGCCACACGCACGCCCGGAGCCCCTTCGCCTCGGTCGCCCGCTCCCTCCTCGCTCGCCCTATGCCGCTGACCGCTGGGTCCCACTGCCCGATCGCCCCGCCCGCGTCTTCTTCTTCCTCCCCACGCCAAGTCGCGCCGCCGCTGGAATCTCGATCTTCTCGGGATCACGAATCCCCTCGCCCCCTTCTCCAAGCACCCTCCCCTATATATACCTCCCGCCCCTCGACCGATTTCGCCCCAAAACCCCTTCCGAGAACCCCCGCCTCCTTCTCAATTGCTCGTCGGAGCCGAGTGCCCCCGCCGCGCCATTGCCGCCCCACCGAGCTACTCCGACCCCCTCGCCGCCTCCCGAGACCATCTCTGCACTCCCCTCGCTCGTCCGCATCTCCACGTGCCCTCACCCAAGCCCTAAACCCACCGGAGCGCCGCCACCGCCGACGCCCGAACGCCACCGCCGCCTCGACCTTGCCGCCGACCTCCTCCGTCCGATTCAAAATCTACGGTATAGATTAGATGGATGAACGGTTAGGTTTATTTTTTTAGTTTGGTTTTTTTACGGTTTAGTCCGGATCGGTTTAGCCGACCGGTTTCTTTTATTTCGTATGTGCGCGGTTTAGTTAGTTTTCGGCCGAGCACCTTTACTTACGGATCGCCCACCAGCTTAGCCCAGTAGCAATGGGCCACGTAGCTAGTGCCCGATTGTTTTTTTTTGTTTGTTTTCGTTTCAGTTTTAAAAACAGAACAAGTTTCAATCTTATATTGCTTGTATCTTTTAGCATACTTGATGTTTTTGAGTGATTCCAATTGCAATGTGTCACAAATTTTATGAAGTTTCTGTTAGTGATTTGAAATTTGGAATTTGAGTAGTTTAAATTTGAGTTAGTGCAAATAAGCTTCAAACACCGTTTTGGCTCTAGTTTAAACTCTAGAATAGATTTTTGATTGATTCTTTTTGCTATTGTTTTGTTATTGTTTTGTTTATCCAGTAGCATGTAGTGGCTTATTTATAGTTTATTTTAAATTAGGTTTATTGCGAAAACAGTACTATTTTGCTTATGTAGTTGTTTTAGTCATATAATTAGTGTTTTTAATTATTTTTAGTTAATTCTTTTTGTAAATTTTTACATGTTGTCATATGTTTATGTTAGACTACAGTAGATAAATTTTTGTAGTTATTTACTAGTGTTTAGCTACTATTTTAGTATTTGTTTGTTTAGTTCATAGTGATAGTTGATAAAAGTAGTTCCATTAGTTTCAAAAGTAACTCTTTTTGCCACTTCATTATATGTTGTCATTGATTCTGTTATTTAGGAGTAAATTAGTTTGATAATTATTTTAGTATTGTTTACTTTTGTCTTTTTCTAGTTGTTATAGTTGTTCTGGTGTTAACTAGTCAGTTACAATAGTTTTCATACTAGTTCCTTTTTCTAGTAAATGCTTTAGTAAATTTTTAGTTGTTGTTTTATTAGAATTTTATTTTCTTTACTATAGAAAAGTTATTAGAGTAATTTAGTGATGTTATGTAAGATTTGTGTGAATTTGGTCTCCACTAGTTTTCCTTGAAGTTTTCTTTCGAAGTTTTCCTTTGGTTTTTATTTGGTTTTCTTCTTGTTTTTTTTATTGTTATTTTGAGTGCTAGTATTGTTTGCTAGGACGATTGCTTATATGATTACCATGTTTGACTATATAGATTTACATCGGAGTGACGAATAGTTTTATCAAGTTTCCGAGAGCGTTTATATCTTCATCAACATACCAGGCAAGTTCACTTTGACCATGTTTTTCATACCTATATTTTTAGTGCATTTAGTGTCATCCTTGCAACAACTTCTCCAGTAGTGATATTGATTCTTGTAGTTGAGTAGAATGCATGAGGTAGGAACCCACCTCCCTGTTACCAAGCCCTGGACGTATATAGTTTTATTGCTACGCTATAGTAGACGGGGTTTGGTATGAGGGCTCGGGAGTGGTGTGAGCATGAAGGACTTTACGTCAAAGACGACAACTTCATGTTGGCATCTGCAAGGACTGCATATTCAGGACTCCTCAAGATTTCGAGACTCGAGACAAGAATTCAATACACACTACTGGGTGAAGGACGGTTGACGGGCACCCTGGAGAAACCAGTGGTTGGCCGGGATGCATGGAGAAGCGCCATGACATCTTGCGGAAAGCTTCACCCAGACTCAAAGAGACAGAAGGATACTTCATGCCCGGAAGCTTACCTGTGCAACCGCAAGTCACTATGGGCTCTGGCTTGGTTGACCTTAGTTGTGACTCTGGCTGGGACGGTGCTAGCAGATGTAGAACTACGGTAGGATTGGATGAGCACCGGACAGTGGTCAGAGGAACTCTTCAGAAGACCATGTTTTGGTCATCTTGTTCTCAAACACCCTGAAATGCGAGAATGTAAATAGACGGATCGAATCTTGCGGGTAAAGTGTACAAACCTCTGCAGAGGGTTAAAACCTAATCGATTAGCCATGTCCCCGGTTACGGACAATTTAAGCCTCTGGACTTGGATCTATCTCGGAACTCTCAACGCTGGATTGATAATTTAATTGTGGGCAACTTATGATGATTTGGGCTATGAGACATCGGTTGGCGGAACCATGTCATGAGGAAAACTCCGTAGTATAGACTCTAGTTAATTCCTTTGATGTAGGGAAAATAAAACCAGCTTTTCTGCAAACAGAACTCAGTTACAGAGCCACAAAGCCATATTGCATATAGTATAGTTTATCTTTTGTTTTCTCTTATTGTGATCTTGCCGGTACATTCAATGTACTGACCTACGTGGCTGCAACATATCATGTTGCAGATATTTCTTCGACGAGTAAGAGTACGATACAGGGTTACGGTCTACACTCAACCTACCGATGGCGTTGATGGGACTCCACACCCGATTGTTTGTTTCCGCTGAGACTTATGAGGTATATATCAGTTTTACGTTATTTATACATGTGATTGTACTTTGATATATACATTGATGTACTATGTGTGCCAGCATACCGATCCAGGGATGGCACAGATACACAGAGGCTTGACCGTCTGAGGTCGGGTCGCTACAGATATGGTATCAGAGCACATGTTGACTGTAGGACGTGACCCTAGAAATCAGAAAGCTCCTAGGACAGGAAATCTCTAAAACTTTATTTTCAAAAGAACCCATTACTTCTCATCTTTTCTGATTTTATCAAATATCTTCTCTTACCTCAAATAGTTAGAATATACCCCTTTCCCTTTTGACCACACGGAGGATCAACTGAAGCCGCTCCAAGAAGGACAAGATATCGGACAACCGATGACCATTTCAGAGTAAATAGGATTTCACCATGCATTAAAATAGTTGAAGCTACAACAGTTGAAAACTCTAGAGACTCGAAGAATCTGAAGACTCTAAAGATTTATTTGACTTTTAGAAGACCAAACCTCTGTTATATACTTACGTTAGATGCGACGATTTGTGAGCTGTCATCTGTTTGATGTTTTTCCGACAGCCACAAATAAAACCCATTTTCAAAACTATTGCTTGTATTGTGTGTATCCCTCCCCACCCCTCTCTTATCTCACCCTAAAACCCTTGGACCCAGTAGATGATGAATGAAGTTGGACTGGTATTCTCTGGACCGAAAACCCAGCCGGAAGCAGAGCTATGGATTCAGAACATGGAGAATCACTTCGGGAGCAATTTTATTTCAAGGAAGAATGAAGTATCGTACGCTCTTCAGTACTTTGAAGGAAGTGCTGCAACATGGTGGCAGATGCATCAAGCTATACAGGGATGTAATGGAGCAAGGACTTGGGAAGAATTCAAGAGGACTCTGACAAGATCTTGTCTTATCCGGAAGCACCATGATACCCTAAGAAATAAACCTTGTGCCTGCAAGATTTGCGGAGAAATAGGACACACCTAGGAGGAACACAAGGATGGATGCCCTCATTGTAAGGAGAAACACCCAGCTGAGGAATGCCCAACTAGTTAGGTGACTTGTTTCTTGTGTGAAGGAACCACCCACTACCCAGCTCAGTGTCACATTTACCCCACGGTGCAACAAAATATTCAGAAGCAGGAAGAAGGAATGAAAGAAGCCCTTCGAGAAGTTATGAAAGAACCTATGATTAAGGGAAGTGTTGAAGACCCTGATGGAGAAAGCCTCAACAGATTTTTCTCCAATGCCTGTTATTCATGTGGAGAAGAAGGACATTTTTCACAGTATTGCACCAAGGAAAGAAAAGAGTATCTGGGATACTTCCCGACAGAAGCAGTGGAGTTTGATCCACAGGGAATAGAACGTTTGATCAGAACAAAGAAATCCTTGAAGAGAGAAACAAAGACACCCTCAGAACAACCCAATTTCTGCAAAGAGGGACAAGAGTCATATTACCTGTTTTGAATGTAAGGACGTCGGACATTATGCCAATGATTGTATCAAAAGGAAGCAAGGAACTCAAGGAGCAGGCACCATCACCAAGAAGCCTCGAGACATGCCAGAAGTTATTTGTTTTCGTTGCAAGGAAGCAAGACATTTTGCTAGGGATTATTCAAATCATGAGAAAGCTGGAGTTGAGTAGTGGAGATGTTGATATCAGTAATAAGGGTAGTATGGAAAACACTTTTTCATGAGAATGCGGGGTTGAGTTATGTAATAGATTACTCAGAGATTGTAATAATTCATGACTGAATAAAGTTGATATGTCCTATGTTGAAAGGCTTTTAGGAGTTGTTATGTTTTATCTTGGAAATTAATATTCTGGGTGAACATGGAAGAAAATGAGTTGTGATGCATAAACTGGATATTGGAAATTGAGTTTGAAGTTTTGTTTGGATGATATGAATGTGTACCCGAGGAGATATGTACCTTATTTTGAGCACCATTTTTGTTTTACAACTGCAGATGACGACCCTTTATGAGTCTTTCCTTAAGGGCCCGGAAACGATCATGACCCTGACAAGTGATCATGATTACCCGAAGATCCTGAAGGGCATGATGAAGCATATTCACCTTGAAGGAGATGCAGTCTACAAAGGCTACCCCTTCATGCAAAAGGGAGTGGAACTTTGGTATGTGGAGGTACACCTCCACCGTATGAAAGGAGTTTGCCGAAAGACGAAGGGGCAGTACTTTTTCATCTCACGTGTACCACAAGCAACTTTCTTCGACGCTGCTCGTGAAGCAGCCATGGAAGCCATACGCCAGATCGGAGAAATACTTGAAGCAAGACTCCGTTATACTCAGGAATACCTAAGAGAAGTGCATGCAGAGATGAAGCTCAAGGCCACCACGATGAAAAGAAGACTGAAGATTTCAAGGCGCATGTCGCACAATTCCAGTGGGACTGAAGAATCCTCAAGGAGGAAAAATGAATAAAGTTGGAAGTAATGCTTGACCATACCAAACCATGTGGATGGCGGCATTTGTAATAAAGTATTTTTTTGGAATTTTGATTTATGAAAAATGGTTAAGGAGATAATAAAAGATTTGATATGAAAATAATATGATTTATGGATGAACTAGTGCATTTCATTTAAATGTGGTATTACTTCGTAAAGCCACAGAATCAATGAAGAAAAAAAAGGGCGTTGTTCATGACGGTCCATAGAAAGGAGCCGGACGAAATACGTTGGAGTTTGATTATGATAGTCACCCCAAGAGTATGACAAAATGAAGTACTATTGGACTTAAAGGAGGTTTAATGTTGGAATATGGAACAACGGTAACTCCACGGATGAGTTAACACTATACAAGCGCTGAAGTGGACCCATAACCCACAGGCCCAGGATTTGACAAAGGCACAAACACAATCTTGTTGAAGGAAGAATTCTGGAAGAAGCCGTGAATTGATCAGCAGACGTTAAATAGAATGTTACGTAAACCCCGAGATTTTGAAGAATGATAGATGTTTTGTTCAGATTGCAGAATCAATGGATTTACCCGAACCCAGTTCGAGGACAAGAGAAATTTCTGCAAAGCTTGTGAGGATGCCCGACTGTTAGAAATACGAGATTCGCTAAACCTTATACAGGGTAATGATCTGGGTGCCGAATGAATTGATCACCATACCGACTTACTCTTATCATTCACTCTTGATATTTGGAATGGTAAATCTAAGAGACTTACCCATAGTAAAGTGACGATGCTCGTTGAAGCCTTGCTTAAGCCTTAGAATGGTATGATGATAAACCCATGTACATGGCAGCTGTTGCCAATCGTAGATTATATGGTGAGAATGAAGCCAAGGCCCTTTTTCTGCAGAAACCATTAATGGTAGACCACCATGAGTATTTCGATAGTTGTCTAGAATGGACGCAGACCTATCAGCTAAGATCCAGTCTCGGATGAACTTCATCTTTGACGAAGCGACCAAAGATTTTGAGGAAAACGCTATGCTTCTGAGAGAAGAGCGTTAATGAAGGAGCTATTGTAAGATATGTGAAGAGATAGATATTGTCGGCACTCTAGAGGAAGTATCTGAGTTTATTGGAACTGTAACCTTGGTTTTAAGTGTGGTAGCACCCCTGACCTTTCCGGCCAAAAGATTTGCTAGAAGACCCCCAACCCTAACCTTTTCTTGCCAGCCTCTTCGAATCTCGCGGACGAGATTCATTTTAAGCGTGGTAGTTTGTAACATCCAAAAATTCTAAATTTTGGAATGTTATAATAATTAAAATATATGATTGTTTGATTGATTGATGAGTGATTGATTGAGTGAAATTTGAAACTTTTTTTTGAAAGTTAAATGAGAGGGAATGAAATGACTTCCCAAACTTTCATCCTTGCATTTGATCTCATTGAAATTCAAATTCATTTCATCAGAATAACCTTGAGTGAAGAAAACATGACTTCTTCCAAGTATATGAAATATGAGTTGGAAGTTTGAAGATGGTTTGAATTTTAAATTCAAAACCATTTGGAGTTATTTGGTTTTATTTCAAATTATTTTTTTCCAAAATTAAACTATATGGAAAATAGGGTAAAATGATTCCCTACATTAGAAAAATGGAGAAAGTTAAATTTGAAATAATTTTGATATTTTAAAAATGATTTTTATTGTGTTTTATTGCAACAGTAGCATTGTTTGCCTTATTTTAATTCTTGTTGATTTTATTTGGAGTTTATAAATAGTTCAACTTTTAGGATTTCTTTTGCTGAACATTTTGATATATAATATGTCTATATAAAAGTATTACTGTTTTTCCTTTATTTTGTTTTCTTGTCTGTGCTTTATAAAAAAAATAGCCGAAGCCAACGGACCAAAGGCCCACACCTAACTTTCTCTCTCTCGCTCTCCCTCGGCCCATCTACGCGCCAGGCTGGCCCAGCAGCCACGCGCACGCCCGGAGCCCCTTCGCCTCGGTCGCCCGCTCCCTCCTCGCTCGCCCTGTGCCGCTGACCGCTGGGTCCCACTGCCCGATCGCCCCGCCCGCGTCTTCTTCTTCCTCCCCACGCCAAGTCGCGCCGCCGCCGGAATCCCGATCTTCTCGGGATCACGAATCCCCTCGCCCCCTTCTCCAAGCACCCTCCCCTATATATACCTCCCGCCCCTCGGCCGATTCCGCCCCCAAACCCCTTCCGAGAACCCCTGCCTCCTTCTCAATTGCTCGTCGGAGCCGAGTGCCCCCGCCGCGCCATTGCCGCCCCACCGAGCTACTCTGACCCCCTCGCCGCCTCCCGAGACCATCTCTGCACTCCCCTCGCTTGTCCGCATCTCCACGTGCCCTCACCCAAGCCCTAAACCCACCGGAGCGCCGCCACCGCCGACGCCCGAACGCCACCGCCGCCTCGACCTTGCCGCCGACCTCCTCCGTCCGATTCAAAATCTACGGTATAGATTAGATGGATGAACTGTTAGGTTTATTTTTTTTAGTTCGGTTTTTTTACGGTTTAGTCTGGATCGGTTTAGCCGACCGGTTTCTTTTATTTCGTATGTGCGCGGTTTAGTTAGTTTTCGGCCAAGCACCGTTTAGTTACGGATCGCCCACCAGTTTAGCCCAGTAGCAATGGGCCACGTAGCTAGTGCCCGATTGTTTTTTTTTTGTTTGTTTTCGTTTCTGTTTTAAAAACAGAACAAGTTTCAATCTTATATTGCTTGTACCTTTTAGCATACTTGATGTTTTTGAGTGATTCCAATTGCAATGTGTCACAAATTTTATGAAGTTTCTGTTAGTGATTTGAAATTTGGAATTTGAGTAGTTTAAATTTGAATTAGTGCAAATAAGCTTCAAACACCGTTTTGGCTCTAGTTTAAACTCTAGAATAGATTTTTGATTGATTCTTTTTGCTATTGTTTTGTTATTGTTTTGTTTATCCAGTAGCATGTAGTGGCTTATTTATAGTTTATTTTAAATTAGGTTTATTGCGAAAACAGTACTATTTTGCTTATGTAGTTGTTTTAGTCATATAATTAGTGCTTTTAATTATTTTTAGTTAATTCTTTTTGTAAATTTTTACATGTTGTCATATGTTTATGTTAGACTACAGTAGATAAATTTTTGTAGTTATTTACTAGTGTTTAGCTACTATTTTAGTATTTGTTTGTTTAGTTCATAGTGATAGTTGATAAAAGTAGTTCCATTAG